>NW_024387005.1:0-164452 GCF_900408965.1 Simochromis diagramma
CCAGTCAGGGTCCTCGCAGTCTGTCCCTCCCCCGCTCAGACGCGACCCGACCAAACATCCATCCCGCCCTGGAAGCGGCTGAACAACGCCCACCACAGGGCGACGCAAACGGAGTGGAGGCTGAGCGAGCTGCTCCACAAGGAATCGAGTGAAGTGGGCTTTTGCTGCAGGATCTGCCTGTTCAGCCTCACCGACGCCGGTCAAGTCAGATGGGTAATTCGAAGCTTAGTGCAGAGTTTGGACTGGAGAACATGCGTGCACACACCACATGCAGTGAGCCCTATACACATAGTATATAGTTACTTTACAAAGAAAGCAGAAAAACAACTTTTCTATTCATTTAATCTTAAAGTAAAGTTTTTACCGTCTCTTCTTGATTTAAAGAAGCTTCTAAAAGTGGAATTTTGACAAATTTCTAAAATATTTGTGTTTTCTTGTTTTTATGAGGATTAATAAATTAGTTATGTGCTGCAACTGAGATGATATGTTTCCCTCGTTTATGTTATATTTAACATGGAGCGTCATTATGTACAGGAAACATGGACCAGATGGAGTCCATCAGCAGTGTGTGGCTGTTTTTATGCAGCTCACATCAAATCATCTCTGAATGTTTCCTTCTTATTGTTACAGTCTTGATGTTCTGAATCGTCATGCAGCAGTCAGGATCTTTGTGAGTCTGTTCTGTGCAGCAGTAGAGAGAGAGCAGCAGACAGGAGAGAAGATCCTGGAGCTGTTAGCATCAGTGTGCACATATCAGACATTCCCTCTTCATGAGAGACACATGGATGAAGATTATCAGATTAACTTCCTGTTGGATCTGTGCTCCCATGTGAAGGACTGTGAGACTAAAACAGGTGTGAGTGTCCTTCCATCATTACAGTCAGTTTTCCAGGCAGCTCCTGCAGTCTGGTCCATAAACCTCTCAGAGAGAAAGACCTCCATCCTCCTGGAGCTGCTGAAACTCCAACCAGAGAAGAAACAAGTGAAGCTGAGAGGCTGCTCACATGAAGAGAGTGAAGTGAGGAGTTTGCTGCAGTGTCTGCCTTTTATCTCACAGCTCAGGTAAATAAGTGATGATGGTTTCATTTGCAGAACGTTTCCAGCATGTTCTCTGATCCCATCTTCACTGTTTTCCAGCTGTGGTCCAGAGTTCTTCCAGAGTGTGTGCACATCCATGTCTGTAAGATCCAGAGAGGAGGTCCAGCAGCTGGAGTCTCTGCTGCAGCTGCTGGGCTTCCAGCTGCTGCTAACAGGAGCGTTACACAGGAAAAGCTGCAGGTCTGTGGGGAGAGTTCTCAAACTGTGCGGCTCTAAAGTGGATCTCATCCTCACACCCAGCAAGATGTCTGCCAGAGGAGGCGCTCTGCTCTTCAGACACACAACACAACTACACAGTCTGAGGCAGGAAGTGAAACCATGACTCTCTCCTGCTCTTCTAACCAACCATTTAATGTGAATCTTTAGTTCTTGGTGTTCATCATTTCTTGCTCTTTCGTCTCTTCGTTCTTCAGGCTTTCCATCGACATGTCCTTGCTGCTGTCTCAGTGGGTAAGAAGAGGCAGAGCGGCCCGTCGGCTGGCTGTTGAAGAGCTTCTCTTGTGCCTAAGAAAGCCCGACCATCACACAGAGTATTGTTGAGGGCCGTCAGTAGTTTGGCTTCCCTGCTGAGATACTGGACAGTCGGACGGTTAGACCTGACTGAGACCTGCATCCCTGCTCAGGGTCTCATTGCACTGCTGCTCCATCATGGTCCTCTGACAGTCAAGTAAATGTCTTTCTGAACATCACAGGACAAATAAAATGTCGATTTTTACTTCAAAGCTTATTTTATATTGATGATCTCTGCAGACTGAGTGAAGAGAGCTTCCAGCAGCTTCTGTCTCTCCTCCATGAAACCCAGGACAAGGACTTGACGTTGTCCTTCTTGAGTAAGGTTGGTGGAGACCTGACCTCCTGCTGCCTGAGCTGGGAGCTGCTTCACTATCTGCTGCAGCAGCCGTCGGCTCAGACCATCACTGTGGACCTGAGGAAGAACCTGTTCTTACAGGAGGAGACCACACGTCTGCTTCCCTTTCTGGACAGGATTGTGTTTACAAGGTGCTGAATGTGGTTTGATCTTTTACACAGTTTCTGCTGATTAATCAGGAGGATTTGAAATGCTGTCTCATCTTCAATCAGCACTTCATGGATCCTTTAAACAAAGTTGGAAATAAACTCTTTGTTTTCAGGCCCAGTCCCAGCTTTGTGATGAGCTCCATCAGAGAGCTCCACAGAGCTCACGACAGTCACGCTGTTCCCAGTTTGCTGAGGTCACTCGGTCATGTGATCAGCCTGAGCTGCAGACAGCTGGACTCAGTGGACTGTGCTGCTCTGATCTTCATCCTCAGACACGGAGACGGAGTCAGACTGAACCTGCTGTGGACCTCCATACCAGCAGGGGGAGTAGAGTCCATCCTCCTCATGCTGCACAGCGTTTCTCGTCTCAGGTCCGATATTAGAGCTCGTTCCTCTGTGCTGCACTGTGTGATTGCTGAACAACACACTTTATTGTAACATAATGCTTCAAAAACAAGCTAACATTTTACTGTTAGTGTGGAACAGATTACATGAACAGTCGAACAAGAAACTACAAGGAAAGTTTCAAACAGCAGGCAGAGTGAACATCATTTAAAGGTAGAGCAGTAATAATAACAACAACAGCAACAATAACACATTTTATTAGTGGGCGCCTGTCTAACAACCCAGGGTCACCGTAGCAAACACGGAACAGGAAACAGGATCCAACAGTAACTGGTTCATGGTGATGTTTACAGACAGTAAGCTGGTTTGAAGACGGCTTTGAGTTCAGTTTTCCTGGAAAAGAATTCAGAGCCGCTGATAGTGGTGCTCATAGTGGCGACATGTACGAACAACAATGTGGTGAAGCTTCCTATCTTATATATCATAGTTGGAAAGAGACGATAATTACACTCTGATGACACAAACAACATGTTCTCACTATGGTATGTGTTCTTTAATGATGACCAGATGTTTATTTCACTGCTTATCATCGAGGGTTTCATCACAGATGCCCCGCCCCCGACTGTTTCACACAAGCTTTTCTTTAGCATTAGCCCGCTGTCATGGCAACAGTGAGAGCCGTTTGTTGTATTTTAATCCAACACAAACTTTACTAAACAACAAAGAAATTCAGACTAATCAAAAGTTTCATTTTTTTTTTAAGGGCCGACTTATCGCTGAACACACTGCAGCTTAGCATTAGCCGTCCTGTTTTTAGATGTCACACAATATTCATGAATTATTTACAAAGTTTACAAATGTCAGCTTTGCAATTTCTCATTAATTATACAGATAATTGTTTAAAAATATATTATTGGAAATCGTTTGGTGAAGTTTACAAATGAGGCCCAAACATTTCTGGTGATCTTCAGTGTTTCCCAAACTGCAGCCTCTGACTTGTTGCTTCTGATTTCTGTGTCTCATTTGTGGTTTTACCAAATGGTATCATCAGCGTTATTGTCATTTTAATCTTAGTGAATTAAAATTGGTCAAATTAACAATTTAGATTATATTAATTATAGTTATTATCAAGTGTTGTCATTACACCTCCTGGGCTACTTTTATCAGCTGCTCGAACAACAAGCTGAAGGCTGGAAATCACAAGTTTGTCTGCAGACACATTTGAACTGGACCCATTAAAATAATCTGCTACATGCTGTGTTTCTGTGGCTTCCTGGACACAAAGGAGACATTTACTCTTCATCACTGCTGACAAATGATGCTTTTAATCTGATAAATGCAGTAAATTATGAACAACGAGTTACCCGATGAACTGAGTCCTTATTCATTTAAAGCTGTTATCTGTTAACATCCACCTGCACAATCAGCCCAAGCAGGGAAACTGGGCTCAGTGTGACTTTGTCTTAATAACATGAGTGCTGTGCATAAATCCAACATCTAATTACAATAATGTGTCTGCTGCTAGTTCATAGATGCTGTTCTTAAAATCCTTTAGTTTTAAAGATCAACACATTTTATTGGAGCCAGCAGTTTGTCTGCAGCATCTATAATTTTACTTTTTCTGTCTCCATGCGTTTCTTTCCAGTGTTGACAGGAACCAGCTGCTGAGGTTCATCCACTGCTGTGCTGCCTGTGACGTCCAGCAGGAGGCAGCGTCAGGCCTGCTGAGGACTCTGCAGCACAGCTTGGATCTGTCCTGCTCCTCCTGTGTGGAGCTACCGGAGGAGGATCAGGCTGAGCCTCTGAGTCTGACTGCTGATGACTGCAGGGCCGTCTCCACCATCCTGACACGGGGCAGCCGGGACACACAGCTGGACCTGCGAGACTGTGAGGTGGAGGACAGCGTGCTGGACCTGCTGTTTCCTGTCCTCCACAGGGTCCGCCTCAGGTGGGAAAGACCACCGAAGAGTCTGAACCAGAGAGAACCTTGTTCACGCTGGTGTTGATGCATCCTGACAGTTTCTCTGTTTGTCCTGTTTAGAGTCAGTAACGCTGTCCTCCTCCAGCTGCTGTCTCTGGTTCCTGTGAACAGTGAGAGGGACGCAGTGAGGCGGGCGGTGTCCCTGTGTACAGCCCTGGGTGGAGAGCTGGATCTCAGTCACAGCACGCTGGATCAGAGGGTCTGCGGGGCTTTGGTCCAGATGCTGGACTCGTGTGAAGGGCTGACAGAGCTGGACCTCAGTCACTGTCAGCTCACTGACCAGCTGCTGCTCCCTCTCATCACACATCTGCACAAAGTCCAAGTCCTAGAGTGAGTGTCACACACTGATCCTCCTGTGGGAGGCACCAACAACCATCAGCCTGTTCACACACACTACAGTAATATAATGTGCAGCGATCAGTTACAGCCACATGTTGTGTTTGTGTTACAGTCTGAGTCACAATCAGATCACTGATGCTTCGACCGACGTGTTACTGCAGCTGCTCTCCATCAACCCCTCCATCCACTGTGTGCGGTGAGCCAACATGAAGGAGTTTCTTCTCAGACTCTGAGAGGAATCATTCACAGCCTGAGCTCACGTGGATTCATGTTGTTCTGTGTGAGTGACGTCTGCTCTCTCTGCTTTGGTCTCTTTCTAGACTCTTCAGCAACAACATCGTGCACAGAGCAGCCTTCAAGGAGCACACGCAGTTTGAGATCTGGTGAAGCACTCGCCATCATCACCATCGTCATCATCATCATCCTCCTGGTCATCATCATCATCATGGTCGTCATCATCATCATCAGAGCAGCCTTCAAGGAACACACGCAGTTTGAGATCTGGTGAAGCACTCGCCATCATCACCATCGTCATCATCATCATCCTCCTGGTCATCATCATCATCATGGTCGTCATCATCATCATCAGAGCAGCCTTCAAGGAACACACGCAGTTTGAGATCTGGTGAAGCACTCGCCATCATCACCATCATCATCATCATCATCCTCCTGGTCATCATTATCATCATGGTCGTCATCATCATCATCAGAGCAGCCTTCAAGGAACACACGCAGTTTGAGATCTGGTGAAGCGCTCGCCATCATCTTTAACATCGTCGTCATGATCGCCATCATCAGGGAGATGTAGTTTTATGGTCTCAGTAAAAACTCTCGCAATTGCATCATACTAATCTGTAATATACAAGAGCAATAATAGAAATAGAAATGAGCACGTCTCATGTTTCTGCTGATTTTTATTTTATGGAGATCTGAAGCCATCTAGTGGTCATCCCAATATTTACACATCAGGTTGTATTATTGTGATTAAAATGTTTTCAATTACTGAAAAAACAAAATGAGGCTGTAACAGTTTTATTGTACAGTTGTGAGTCGGCTTTGTTTATTTTTGGTACTTTTGCAATAACTGTACTGATTTTTGTGTACTCGCACACAAATGTTGATTCCACAAAATACAAACAGATACTGAAAAGTGTAACAGCTGAATTGTTCATTGAACAAATAATGAACAAGTTCTCACAATCATCTCTTTCCAGTGGAACCTATAACCAGATAGGTTATAGGTTCTTATACTTCCGTGTGCCTTATGTATGAACTCTGGTTGTGTTTACTGACATCGAATCGATTTTATGTACACGGCGCTGGAAAATCTGTCAAATGTTTTAGTACGACTTTGCTGAGCTACGAACCCGCACCGCTTGATGGATTGTCGGAGCATTACGGCTATCGTAGACGGAGCCTCGCGGAGTAATATGTACTGTGCTTCAACATAATATTACCGTATTGTGTGTGTATAACCTCTTTTTAAGTTTTGTAGATAGTATACATGATTATGCTCAGGATCTGTCGGCCAGTTTCCACTGGAAATGCCTTTTGGTTAAACTGTCAGCGAGGAATTTGCATTTGCACTGTTAAATTTTTATTATATTATTATATATTATATAACTTTTAATGCACATTAAAAAAAACAGCTGCTTGTTTAAGTGAAAATACATTGGGTTTTTTTTGTTTTACACTAATAAAGTTGTAAATTATTTTGTCTAGTGTCAATTATATCATCAGTTATATATATCGTTATTGCAAATTTTCAAATGTATATCGTGATAAATACTTTTGGTCGCCCTGCTCTAGTAACTACATAAATTGCAAAAAAGTGCAATAAACTACAAAAAAAAAAAATCGTTGTTTTTTTTTTTTACATATATTTATATTTAGAGAAATGTAAGAGGTTTATCCCTCAAAACTGTAAATACAAAAAAATTGCACAAAATAGTTTTCAACAACAGGAAATTTCTTTTGAGCGTCTTCATAGTTTTATTTTTGAGATACACCAATTTTTATATACAGCAGGAAAAAAGAAAATAAATAGTACAATGCAAATTTGAAACAAAAAAAAAAAACAGCATGTGCATCAAAATAATAATGGATTGCAATTACAATTTCACTATTCATTCACTCTCACATTCACACACTGGTGCAGGCAAACCACAGTTGTAGCCACAGCTGCCCTGGGGCAGACTGACAGAAGCGAGGCTGCAATAACGCGCCATCTGGCCAACACCAGTATGCGGTAGGGTAAAGTGTCTTGCCCAAGGACACAACAACCAGGACAGTGAGAGCTGGGGATCGAACCGGCAACCTTTCGGTTACAGATGAGCTTCTCATGCAATTTGAGTTCTAAGCATCCCAGAAACTATTCAGAAAGGCATGAAGTCAAACATGAGTTTTAAAAACACCAGTATAGGCTTATAAAGCAAGGCCCATATGTAAAAAAAACCTACATTTTCTGCGAAATGACGTCACTTCCAATTTCGGACATGCAATAGTTCGTGCTGACGTCTATTCCAACGTAGGAAGTGTTATGAACAGCTGATCAGATCGGCAAAGCATGTTTCTGGAATATTATGTTTTTGTTGCTGCAAGTGCTTTTTATGCAATTTTTGCAAAGCTATATGTGGAAGGAAACCGTGACCTAAGACAAGCTGAATGAATAAGATGTAAGTAGAACTCCTCTGGTTTCATATGCCCAAAAAGTTATTGCGCTAGCTTATGTGGTTCCAGTTCTACAGAGATTTAAAAATAGTTATGCAAAACAGAGCGTGCCCGCTCCAACCGGTTTTAAAGGGTTAAGAGGATAAAATGACCCTATTAATATATCCATATTGATACATATTGATACCATCCTTTCACTCTTCACATGCGTTTACTAAATGTAATAAAGCTTTATCCCTTTATAACAAATAGAAATCCCATCATCAGTATATTATTCATTCGAACCACAGATTGTGGGTCTAATTGAAGTGAGATCCACAGCTTTGACAGCCAACAAGCACTGATCAGCTGACCTCAGAGAGCCAGATATTATGTATGGTTGCAGTAACTCACTGACAGTCACTCTTCAGCAACAACATCGTGCACAGAGCAGCCTTCAAGGAGCACACGCAGTTTGAGATCTGGTGAAGCACTCGCCATCATCACCATCATCATTATCATCATCCTCCTGGTCATCATTATCATGGTCGTCATCATCATCATCAGAGCAGCCTTCAAGGAGCACATGCAGTTTGAGATCTGGTGAAGCACTCGCCATCATCTTTAACATCGTCGTCATGGTCGTCATCATCAGGAAGATGTAGTTTTATGGTCTCCGTAAAAACTCTCGCAATTGCTTCATACTAATCTGTAATATACAAGAGCAATAATAGGTCAGCGTAGTAAGTGTTAACAACTGCTTTAGAGTATTTTCTTTTTCATGTCGTAATTAAAATGCTTTGTTTTATTTATTTGTGTAGAAACGAGCACGTCTCATGTTTCTGCTGATTTTTATTTTATGGAGATCTGAAGCCATCTAGTGGTCATCCCAATATTTACACATCAGGTTGTATTATTGTGATTAAAATGTTTTCAATTAGTGAAAAAACAAAATGAGGCTGTAACAGTTTTATTGTACAGTTGTGAGTCGGCTTTATTTATTTTTGGTACTTTTGCAATAACTGTACTCGCACACAAATGTTGATTCCACGAAATACAAACAGATACTGAAAAGTGTAACAGCTGAATTGTTCATTGAACAAATAATGAACAAGTTCTCACAATCATCTCTTTCCAATGGAATGTCATATATCAGTAATAACAAAAAAAAAGGACCTCACAGCAGAAGCATAATGTGTTGTACATGTATTTTTCATTTATTGTATTTACCAACATCAAGAAGTCACAAGCAAGCAGCACATTAAAGACGTGCAGTGTTTTCAGAAAGAGATTTTTTTTACTACAGATATGTGAAATGTGCTGTTATGGTTTATTACACACAGGCAAATCATTTAAACATTATAGTCCATTGTAAAGAGGTGATTGTGCGAACTTGTTCAATATTTGTTACACCAAAGCATACTTGATGCTTGATGTAAACATAACCATGAAACTAGCCTCATACGATATTTCAATAACCCAGTAAAGTCCAGAAAGATCGAAAGACTGGGTCGAAGACCAAGTGCCATGACACAGAAGGGTTAAATCTTTTTACAAAAATCCTCTTACTGCTCTAGAGTCGGTCAGGCAGCTCCTCCTGCTTCATTCTCCTCAGGAAGTTCACTGTGATCTTCAAATGCCTCTCTGCTGCTGCTCCTCTGCTCATCATCCTCCCATTCTGGGTAATCTGGACTCTGAACCTTCTGGATCTTCTTCAGCTCGTTCTTCACAAAAGTGATGATGTTGTCCTCCAGCAGCTGGAACAGAATACTTTATGAATGAGCCAATCAGAGTGAAATCATGGAGCCAAACATTAGATCCATGTTGGACACACTGACAATCCACTGGTCTACAAAGAGCAGCATGGAGATGACTGTGAACAGAATAGATGTAAAAAATAGTTGTTGTACATGTACAGACCATAAATATGGAGTCCAGCTGTGTTTGATGCTGCTGGGCAGACTGACCACTGGGAACCTCTGAGCTCTGCTGGTCCACTCTGTGGAGGAATAATAAAAAATTAGCTCAATCACAAGGTACGTTTTCTGCTCTGTGTTAGTTCTCAGACAACATAATCGTAATTAAGTTTGTAAAGCTTTAAATTGTGTCCTAGATGTATTAGGCTAGGGGTGGGGAACTCCAGGCCTCATGGGCCGGTGTCCTGCAGGTTTTAGATCTCACCCTGGTGAACAGACCTGAATCAAATGATTAGTTTATTTATAGGCCTCTGGTGAACTTCAAGACCTGTTGAGGGGTAGTGTCACCGTCCCGGGCTGCAGACAGCCCACCAGGATGCACACCCACCATTAGAAGGTATTTTAGCAATTTAAATCAGCTGTAATGGATCAAGGACACATCTAAATCCTGCAGGAGACTGGAGCTTGAGACCTGGAGTTCCCCACCCCTGTATTAGGCAATTTTATTTCTTTTTCCAGATACATTCTCGCACCTCCTCAGTCACACCAATCTCATGATATGATTCCTAAAAAACAGCTTAAAATTGTGGGAAAAAAATGCTTATGTTGCTGCCACTTAGTTCAGCTCACAGATCTGGCTGCAGAGCTGCACTCGCTGTAGGTTCAGGCTTCAGGCTCCACTATAATAGTTGCTGAAAAGTGAACGTTCATTTCTGCTTGTGCAGCTTTCCAGTTGCTTCACTCCAGTAGAGCACCTTAATATTTATGATGTAATGTTTTTTCTTACTAAACATCCTCAGAGGCATCTCAAACATATTCTAGTCCACAATATACTGATATATACAGATAAGGGTAGTGTAAAAGGTGGAATAGTTATAAACAGTTTATGTACAGAGAGACCAAATATACAGATGAACTGCAGACAAATGTACAGATGTACTGTGTATACATATGTAGAGATATACAGATGATCTGTATAGCATACAGATGTTCTATACTGCTATACAGATGGGCAGATAAACAGATGTACTATGAACAAATATACAGATGTAGAGGTGTGAGGTAAACAGATCTACAGAGTGCTATGAATACATCTAACGCAGTGTAAGCGTAGCTCTCTGAGCAGACTATAATAGATAACTGGAGGGGAGGAGCTGGAGGGGTTTATTGGCAGAATGAGAGGAGTCCCTGAGAATGATGTGTGCTCGGCATAGACATCTCTTCTTGTGGACATCCACAATGGCAGGAAGTGGAGTCCCTGTGACGTCTTTTCACCACCCGCTGCAGTGCCTTGTGGTCAGCAACATAGCAATTTCCATACCAAACTGCGGCAAAGTTGGTCAGGATGCTCTGTATCACACAGTGGTAGAAGTTAACCAGTATGTCAGTAGACAGGTGGTTCTTCTTCAGTGTCCTGAAGAAAAAGAAGCGCTGATGGTCAGGCTGGAGGTCTTAGTTGACCAGGTCAGATTCTCAGAGATGTGGGTCCCCAAGACCTGGAGACCCGTTCAACAGCTGTGCCATTTATGTAGATGGGGACATGGGTATTTGTTTTCTCCCTCCTGAAGTTCACAATGAGCTCTTTGGTTTGCTGGTTTGGTTTGCTGCTGCAGAAGCAGGTTACTGTCAGCACCACACAGCTAGGTGCTTTAGCTCTTCCCTGTAGCAGACTCATCATTGTCCCTGATGAGACAGTCACCGTGGTGTCATCTGCAGACTTGATGATGGAGTTGAATCAATACCTAGGTCTGCATTCATAGAGGAACGAACTCAGCACACAGCCCTGTGGCGTGCCAGTGTGAGTGTGATGGTGGTAGAGCTGTTATGCCCTGACCTAACAAATAGGGGTCTGTTGGTCAGAAAGTCCATGATCCATTTACAGATACAGAATTCTTCCTTTGAGGGACTCAAATCACATTGTCCCTGAAACTATAGACCCCTTCCAGTTTGCATTCAGCCCCAATTGATCAGTGGATGGTGCAACAGCATTAGCCCTGCACCACACTCTGCAACACCTGGAAAGCAGCCGAACATATATCAGGATGCTCTTCCTGGACTACAGCTCTGCTTTCAACACCATCCGCCCAGGCAAGCTGATATACCTCACCATCCCAACACCCACCCATAACTGGATTCCAGACTTTTTGACAGACAGACAACAGGTGGTGAGAATGGGAGGACACGTGTCTGCTGAGCTCACCGTCAGCACTGGATCTCCACAGGGCTGCTGCCTCAGCCCCAAACTCTTCACCCTGTACACCCATGACTGTGTCTCCACCCAGGAAAACTCCAATAAACTGAGGACACCACCATCCTGGGGCTCATCAAGGGGGGGTAGACAATGTTCTTGTCTATGGTGTGAAAAGCGACCTCATCCTCAACATGGCAAGACCAAGGAATTAATACTGGACTCGAGGAGGAACTCCCTCCCCTGCAACCTCTTATCGTGAAAGGGACAGATGTGGAGACTGCAAACAGCCACAGATTCCTGGGACTGCAGGTTTCATCAGACCTGCGCTGGACTCTCAACACCACAACAACAGTGAAAAAAGCCCAGCAAAGGCTTTATTTCATTCGGCTGCTCAGGAAAGCCAGAAACCACCGCCCTCTCACCCAGGCCTACAGAGGACTGATAGAGAGCATCCTCACCGCAGGCATCACTGTCTGGTATGGAAACACTACACAGACAGAGAGGAAGGCTCTGCAAAGAGTCATAAAGTCTGCGGAGAGGATTATGGGAACAAAACTTGCCTCCATGGACCTTCTGTGCACACAACACGGCCAAAAAAGAGCAGAGAGAATTATCAGGGACTCACACCATCCAGCTCACTCTCTGCTCAGACACAAAAACTGCACATACAATCTCAGACACAACTGTTTTCAGGTAAAAGTGTTTCAAAGTTCATATATAGGCAATCTGTACATTGTTAAGATATTTAATAGGTAACACTTCATTGTTTTGTAAGCTCTAGAAGCATTATATCACAGTCGTTTTGTGCACAGAGACAAGGTGGTTTTGAGCCTCTGTTTGGTACTGTATAATGTCCATTAAGCTAACGGCAGGAGCTAGAAACGTTTCTATTGTCAACCATTTTGTCAGGAAACATGTTCAGGTATATGTATAGTAAGCACTTTATCATTTTGGTTCATTATTTATCTTTTCCTTCCACCATGTGACATTAAGCAATACAGAATGTGAAACATTTATGTTCATTTTGATTGCAATAAAGAACTGCATGAGAGACGCAAGTCAAAATCACTCTCGTGATTCTTTCCCCGTTTTTAGGGGTGTAACATTAGCTGCCATGCGCCCATCTCAGTGTGAAGTGGAGTCTGTCTGTACTGGATCTGGATTCATCATCGTCCCTCCAACAGCGATCCGGCTAACCAATTGGTGATAATGACTAACTGAGCCTGCTAGCAGGTGCAGGAGGGCCAATCTCAGCCACAGCTATGAAGCTGATAACTGCTAATAACACCCATTGATGGGCTGATAACATGAATATTAAATGTCAATTCCTTCCAAGGTAAGAGCTTTTTTAAAAACTCAGACTGAGGTCTTATTTTGAAAGCCAGTGTTTGTTGAAGCTGTTTCCTGGAGCAGGACCCTGAACAATTAGAAAAAGCAGACTTAAAAACACTTCATCTCATCAGTGCTCATTAAACTGACATCATGCAGTTCATCTTCTCACCAGCAGAGGACCACAAATCACCATCAATGAAGAGTTCAAGGAGATGTTAGTGACATCAGAGCTGTACGTATTGATCTGATCAATATGGAAGTTCATGTTTCTTTGATTGGATCGGTTTTTAAAGCAGCTGTTTTTATAGAATAACAGAAACATGAGAGATGCTAAATATCTTTAATATTTGATACACTGAGTACTATTGGATGTCCACTTATTCAGCCATGATGGAAACAAGTCTGAGCTCATTAAAATGAATCCAAATGTTTGATTTCTCTTTCTTAATGGGATGAAAATGCAGAGGAGCTGGTTGAGAACTGAGCTTCAGAGAAACACAACATACTGGTATTCACTGTGAAGCGCTGAGTGGAAAAGGCTGGGAAGGCTGGGATGGTCAATTTGGTAAAGTAAATCCGTTGGGCATCTTTCTTTGCCTTTAGACAATAATTCTGATGGCAAAAGAGCCAAACGGGACAGGCAAAAAAAAAAAAAAAGAAAGAAAAAAAGAACAGTTTAAAACATCAACTGATTATATCCATGAATCTGAAAACGCGTTTCTGAGTGAAAGAGACAGACATGTACAGACTGAACTACCTGTTCAACAGTCAGAGTGTTTCTCTAACAGGAGACACTCTTTACACCCGACTCAACACAGTGTCACTGAGGAACCAGGATTGAACCTAAATCCAGGATAAAGAGTTTGAGTGAATGTGGTGTTGAAGGTGTGGAGGTGGATCAGAGTGTCAGAGGAGACTCTGTAGAAGGACAGAGTGCCAGCAAGACAGTCCACATACACTGCTGCTCTGTTAGAGACAGAGGAGGAGGAGGAGGAGATGGATGTGTATCTTTTATTTTGCCAGACACAACGAGGACCATCACCAGCGCAGTGCAAACTCCAGGACTGATCATTGTGTCCAAACAAACAGTCTTCACTGTTTCCTTTTCTTCCGATTTGTCTGTAACTCACTGATATATAAATGTTTCCTCTCCACTCGACTTCCCAGTAACAGCGACCAGTCAGACCATTTCTACACAGAAACTGAGGATAAACATCAAATCTGTCTGGATGATCAGGATATGACTGAATCTCCTCCACACGTGTCACCTTCCTGTTGTTGTCAGACAGTCTGAGCTTTGTGTGAACTGTGTTTGTGTCGATTGTGAGTTGACAGGAATCTGATGGAGAGAACAAACACAATCCAGCTGCAGTTATTGAGCCATCATCTGTTTATTGATTGACACTTTGATGATGACTCCTCACATCAGAGATGTGAATGAATCACAATAAAAACACACTTACACTTCCTCAGACCTGGTGTCAACCATCGGACTCCAGCAGGCTCCACCCTGAAAGGAGGAGGGGGGTCAGACCAGCACAGTCTCTTTCAGCATGCACACATGGACATTACATGGCTCTCATACACATACTGTTAGACACTGATAAAGGAACAGTCCAACATTTTCACAAATACACTTCAATCCATATGTGGATCAAACTGCTGATGACTGGACTGATCCTGGATCTGTCAGTACACCCTGTATTAAATGAAATATGACTGATTCACACTGTCACCTTCACTATCTTTATATTCCTCTTCTGTTAAGCTGGAAAGGACACCTCCCTGCCTTTGCTGCCAGCTGTTTTTTTTTCTTCTTTTGGTGTCATTGTTGTTACTGTGCATCTATACAGTACTGTACACACCGACAACATAAAGCAGAGCTCACGCAACCATGGTAACTGAACAGCTCGTCTGACACAACCAAAAACAGTTAAGGAGTTGAGTCATGTGAATATTATCATCTGATTAGCAGGGTTAACAGCTCTGATTAGCATTGTTAGCTTCTATTGCTAATTTGAGGTGAATTAGCATTAGTAACTAATGACAAGACAGTTTTCCTTGCTTTATATGAATGTGAGTAGCGAACGATAAGTAGTCTGTCATTAGTGGCTAAAGCTAATTTGAGGTGAATAAGCATTAGCAGCTAATGTTTATACCCCCTTTTTTCCTCTCTTTATAACAATGTGAGCAGCTAATGCTAAGTAGGCTGCCGTTAGCAGCTAATGCTAATTTAAGGTGAAAAAAACAGCTAATGATAATACCTTCCCTTTCAAGCAACCTAAAGAAGTCCAGATGCTTTTCTTTCCAAACTCCTTAGACTACGATGACCTGGATGACTGAGAACCGTCAGACACCTTTTCCCCTTGCTTTCTAACAATCTTAGCAGCTAATGCTAAGTAGGCTGCTGTTAGCGGCTAATGCCAATTTGAGGTGAATTAGTATTAGTCGTCTAATACCGTTTTCCCTTGCTTATTAACAATGTCAGCAGCTAATGCTAAGTAGGCCGCCGTTAGCAGCTAATGCAAATTTGAAATGAATTAACATTATCCACTGATGCTAATATTGTTTTCCCTTCCTTTTTAACAATGTGAATAGCTAACGCTAATACCCTTTTCCCTTGTGTTAGAAAAGTGTAACTAGCTAATGCTAAGTAAGCTGCCATTAGCAGCTAATGGTACTTTGATGTGAATTAGCATTAACCGCTAATGCTAATACTGTTGTCCCTTCAAGTTCCAGTGCCAGACAGGACAGGTAAAAACAAAAACAAAACAACCATCTCCACTGTGGAGTTTAGTTGTCTGCAACAAAAAGAAATGATAAAGGACCAAACTCAAATCAAATCAAATCAAATCACTTTTATTGTCACATCACATGTGCAGGTACATTGGTACAGCACATGTGAGTGAAATTCTTGTGTGCGAGCTTCACAAGCAACAGAGTTGTGCAAAATACAATAATGTAAACAAGCAAAATACAAGAATGGCTACATCATTTTATTTTATTTCTCATTTTATTTCTACTTTTTACTCATTACTGTATGCTCATAGTAGCTGTACGGTCGTGTTATTCAAAAATGGGAAGATCTTAATAATCAATACACAGAGGAGGATTGGAAAGAAGCCATTAATATACTTAGGTCTACTTTCACTTGCAACCCCCTGCTAGAAACCCAGAACAAAATTTTGCACCGCCTATATATAGCTCCTAATGTTTTACATAAGATTATACTTTATGTAGGAGCCATATGAGTTGTTTCCGTCTGACTAAATGGGTTGGTTTAAATGGACTCACTGTATTGGTGCATGGGTGTGGGGCGTGTCTCATGGGTGTGGTATAAGGTGAAGGTGGTTGCACTCACTTGTACACAGCACCTGATGTGATGAGCAGAAGGTAGGGTGAGCACGAGGCAAAACTTTCTGTTGACCGCAACAGAACGCAACAGAACGCAACAGAGCACAACTTGAGCGTAACTTGAATGATTTTGTTGTATTTTAACTGGAACTTGATGGTGTTTGTATATCGGAGTACTAATTAATGCCATAAACCAGGTTGTAATTGGACATAATGGTTAGTACAGTTATCGACGAGTTGCAGTTATTGGTTGGTGCAATCTGTGCGTTTGTTTGATAGTTAATCCTATGTGCCGATGTATATATTGGACGGTTGCATGTGTAAATAAAGAAGCAAATGTTACAGAAGTGTTTTGTGCGTTAATTGTTGCGCGTCATCAGGTGTCCTCATGTTTAGCCTGCCGCGGCCATTGGTTGGAGTAGCCGCAACAAATTGTCAACAGAAAGCTTGTAGGTTTTATTGGATTATTTATAAATAGATGAGTTTTATTGATGATAGTTTTGTAGTTTGCTGTTGCGTTTTACCACCCGCTTTTAGATTAAGCCTTTGGCTACACGAGCGCATTTTGTTCAGGAGTTTTGTTCCCCTGTTAGGTTTTAGCAGTACAGCTGCACAAGGCGTTGTACTGATTTTCTTTCTAGTTTTTGTGCATCAGGCGGCTGAAGCCATTGGCTTGGGAGTACCGCCGCAGTTTGTGTTTAAGACAGTTTGTCATCCTCACAGCTGACGGTATGGAGGTACATAAATACCCACCGCTAGTATGTACGGAAGACTAGGTTAAGTTAGTTAGGTTTAATAGGCAGTTAGTGGGGGATATTGCTCCTGTCAATTGTGTATGGCCAGGGTTTATGAAGTGAATGTCATCAAGTTGATGCTTTGGAATGAAGCTGGGTGGCATAGGTGCAGTTCAGCGTTTGGATTTCGTAATGTTTTGAAGAAAAATGGAGACACACCAATTAACACAATGTGGTGATGTGGATGGAAAGAAAAGACAGCCAAAACCGACTGCAAAGGCTTTGGAGAATCAGATTGAAAGATTGCAAACAGAACGTCACTCTAAGATTAATAAAATTAAAAAGGTCATAAAAATTATTAAAGAGTTAAAGCAATATGAGGATAATGTTTCAACTGTTCAGGCTCAGTTAGAGAATTTGTCTGTGTTGCTTAATGAGGCGACTCATCTGCATGAAACCTTGCTTCCTTTGCTTCCTCAAGAAGAGCAAGAAAAACAAACTGCTTGGTTCATAAGTGTGCGAGCACATAATACTGAGTTTATGGAAGAGATCAAGAAATGGCTTCATGATTCAAAGGGAAACCCTCAGAGCAAAAATCAGGTGTCTGAGCTTGATTTGCCACATTTAAATCCACCTGTTGTTGATTCCTCTGATCCATTACCTGCTGGAAATGGTTCTGGGGCTTCTAAGATTGCCGGGAATGTTAGTAAAGGTGCTGCGATAGATGATGTTAATCCAAGTGATAGCGTCTCTAATGTTGGAAACAAAAGTAGGAAAAGCAGATCATCACTCAGTGGCTCAATGGTTTCATCTGCCTTGTCAGCACGCATAATGGCAGAAGCTGACATGGCTGCCCTTCTTGTTCGACAGAGGTTGTTGAAAGAAAAGCATGCTTTGGAAGAACAAGAAATACAGCTTAAGAAACGAAAGGAGCTGCTTGACTTGGAAACTGAAATAGCAGCCTCAGCAGCAAAGGTGAATGTTTTAAAAACTTCTGAAATGTCCCGAGTCTCAAGTGCTGCTAATGTTAAATCTGATGGAATGAATTCGTATTTAGAACGAGAGCAGGGGCGTTTAGCCGTTTTAAATCCTAATGCTCCGACGTTCAAACCTGTGTTACCAGAACAACCATATCAGGGTGTGGATGCTAGTGATCATCAAGCACAGGTATTGGATGTAAGGCCCAAGGTTAAAAATACTTTTCAGCCCAAGGTCGTTTCGTTGGAAAAGTCAGAGACTAAGTTACATCAAGTATTTCCAGGTGCAGTTTCAACTACTCAGATGATGTCGCAGTCTCACGCACAATCAAAACCTCTCACACATACAGTGCAAGGTGGTGAGGGTCATGATCATCTAGTCACAGTTTTGAAGAAACAAAATGAAATTACAACTTTATTGGCTGAGCAGCAGTCTCTGTTTTTGTTACCAAGACGTGACATTCAGTTATTTGATGGCGATCCTTTGCAATATCAAACATTTATGAGAGCTTTTGAGCACATGGTGGAGAGTCAAACTCACAGTGCTAAGGATTGTTTATATTTTCTCGAGCAATACACTAGAGGCCATCCAAGAGAAATGGTCAGAAGCTGTCAGTATATGCCTGCTGAGTATGGATATGCTAAAGCTAAATCTTTGCTCCAAGAGAACTTTGGCAATTCGCTGAAAATTGCTGCTGCCTACATTGACAGGGTCAGTAAATGGCCATCTAAAAAATCTGATGATGTGAAGGCTTTGCAGGAATATGGATTTTTACTAAGGCAATGTTGTAATGCAATGGGAGACGTTGAGTCCTTGCATGAGTTGGATGTCTCTGCTAATATGCAAGCAGTTATAAAAAAGTTGCCTTACAAGCTCAGGGATAAATGGAGAAATGTTGTCTGCGATCTGCAGGAGAGATTTCAACGTAAAGTGTCTTTTTGCGATGTCGTTGAGTTTGTTGAAAGGCAAGTTAAGATCGCAAGTGACCCATTGTTTGGAGATATACAGGATCCTCCAACAGCCATCAGAAAAGAGGCGAGAAAGGATAAGTCTCAGTTTTACCCTAAGGCTAAGCGGAGTAGTTTTGCTACTACAGTGGCCAAGGTGGAAGGGAAGATTGAGCCAGCACTGAGGCGAGAAAATGATTCAGTTGTGACGAAGGCCTGCTTGTTTTGTGGAGCAGGGCATATGTTGGAGTTGTGTCCTTCATTTGAAAGAAAGTTACACTGTGAAAGATTATCTTTTTTGAAAGAGAATGGCGCGTGTTATGGTTGTCTGCGCATTGGGCACAGAAGCAGAGACTGTAGGAAACGTCTCTTGTGTAAAGTTTGTAATCAGAAACACCCCACACTCTTACATATCCACTCCAAGCGGAGGGAAAGTGTCGCAGTGCAAACTATAGGAGGGAGAGAACCACCAGATGAAGGTCCTTCATGTGCTGTGCAAAGCAGTGGTGTTACTGGGGCCGGTGAGCAAAATAGTGCTCTGTCCATAATACCAGTTAGAGTGAAGTCTAAGAAAGGTACTCAGTCATTGGTAACCTATGCTTTTCTAGATCCTGGGAGCTCAGCTTCATTTTGTACGGAAGCACTCATGAATAGACTGAATCTTTCAGGAAGGAAAACTGGCATTCTTTTGCGGACAATGGGTCAGGAGAAAATGGTCAGTAGCTACGTGGTTTCAGATTTGGAAGTAACTGGTTTGGGTTTAGATCATTACTGTGATTTGCCTGACTTATTTACTCAAAAAAGCATGCCTGTTCATCAACGTAATATTCCCCGACAGGAAGATCTCGACAGATGGCCACATTTGCGCCATATTAATGTACTGGAGATAAATTCCGGGGTAGACTTGTTGATCGGGACCAATGTGCCCAAGGCTTTAGAGCCATGGGAGGTTGTTAGAAGTCAGGATTGGAGGTCCCTATGCAGTAAAAACTATGCTGGGTTGGACGGTGAATGGTCCTCTCAGAGAGGATTGTAATACTGACATTTTTGATGTGAGTGTTAATAGGATTTCCGTAGCAAGATTGGATGAACTGTGGGAACGTCAAATGAAGACTGACTTTCCAGAATGTATTCAAGATGAGCAGTTGGCTTTGTCTAGAGAAGACCAGCAGTTTATGGAGTCAGTGATGGATTCTGCTAAGTTGGTTGATGGTCATTACACCATTGGTTTGCCTTTTAGATGCAATCAGGTAAACATGCCAAATAATAGGAAGGCTGTAGAACAGCGAGCTCTGAGCCTTAAACGAAAGTTTATTAGGAATGGTTCATTTCACAACGAATACACCAGTTTTATGACTGAAATAATTTCTAAAGGGTATGCAGAGAAGGTGCCTGTTGAAGAATTCGATCGCTGTGATGGAGGATTATGGTATATTCCACATCATGGGGTGTATCACCCACAGAAGAAGAAGTTGCGAGTTGTCTTTGATTGTGGTGCTTCGTTTCAGGGAGTGTCTCTGAATGGACAACTTCTGGAAGGCCCAGTTCTCACTAGCTTGCTAGTTGGGGTCATAACCAGATTCTGAAAGGAACATGTGGTGCTCATGGCAGATATTGAATCCATGTTTTATCAGGTCAGAGTACAAAGAGATGACTTAGATCTGTTAAGGTTTCTGTGGTGGCCAGACGGAGATCATAGTCAGGATCTGGTGGAATATAGAATGAAAGTACATCTCTTCGGAGCTACTTCATCCCCAAGTTGTGCGAATTTTGCCTTGAGGAAATGTGCAGAGGACAACAGAGATCATTTCAGACTAGAGGTTGTCAACAATGTTTTACATAGCTTCTATGTGGATGATTGCCTTATCTCTGTTGGTTCTGAAGAGGAGGCAGTGAGGCTCTATCAGGAACTTGTTGCTCTTTGTGCTAAAGGAGGCTTTAAGCTCACAAAGTGGGTTAGCAACAGAAGAGCAGTGCTTGCTGCTATACCTCAACAGGAGCGATCCAAGGAGATGAAGGATCTGGATTTGGATAGTGATGTGTTACCGGTAGAGAGAGTACTGGGTGTACAGTGGTGTATCCAATCGGATACATTCAAGTTTAAGATCACACTGAAAAACAAACCTCCAACAAGGAGAGGGATATTGTCCCTTGTGAGCTCGATCTACGATCCATTAGGGTTTTTGGCACCTGTGGTGCTGCCTGCTAAGTTGATCCTTCAGAAACTGTGCAGAAGTCATTGGGGTTGGGATGATGTGTTGCCAGTTACTGTTGAACAAGAATGGACAGTTTGGCTAAATGATCTTTGCCTTCTTGCAGATTTTAAGGTCGACCGGTGCCTTAAACCTTCTGATTTTGGAGACGTTGCTTCTGCTCAGTTACATCACTTCGCAGATGCAAGCGAGGAGGGTTATGGCACAGTCACTTATCTGCTGTTGCGCAGCACCCAGAATCAAGTGCATTGTGCGTTTATAATGGGTAAAGCAAGAGTGGCTCCATTGAAACAAACTTCCATTCCTCGCATGGAATTGACAGCTGCCTTAGTTGCGAGTAGAATGGATAAGATGTGGAAAAAAGAGCTGCAAATGCATTTGCAGGAGTCAGTATTCTGGACTGATAGTACCTCAGTGTTAAGGTATATCAGCAATGAAACCTCAAGGTTTAAAGTGTTTGTAGCAAACCGGGTGACCGAGATACTTAAAGTGTCCAAACCTTCTCAGTGGAAATATGTTAATACATCATGTAATCCTGCTGATCTAGCCTCTAGGGGAGTTAAGGTGCAAACCTTTTTGAAGGATGATTCCTGGTTGTCAGGGCCAAAGTTTCTTGCTGAACCAGAAATTAATTGGCCAGTGAATCTTTATCTTGGAAAGATCTCCATAAATGATCCAGAGATTAAAACGACCATTTTAGTCAATGCTGTTGATGCAAATGAATGTCAGGATGGTGCGATGAAGTTCATTACTTATTTTTCTTCGTGGACTCGTCTAAAAAGGATGGTTGCATGGGTTCTTAGATTCAAAGATTTGTTGCAGGAACTTAGTAAAAAGAGGAAACAGCTGGAAGAAAGCTTTGCATCAAGCGTGACTCAAGAAAATCTTGAGGAAAGGCTTAAAAGAGAGTTGCAAACTGTCAAGGACCATGCTGCTAAAGGATTTCTCTCGGTAGAAGAGCTTAACAAGGCTGAGAATGCAGTTCTTTGCTTTTGTCAACGGAGGAGATATGCCGATGAGATCAGTAGATTGCAGAGGGGTGAAAGGGTGAAGAAGAGTAGTGAGCTCTATAGGCTTAATCCTAAATTTGAGAATGGTGTGTTGAGAGTTGGAGGTAGGCTTAGTAGAGCAGCTATGCCTGAAGATGCAAGGCATCCCGCAATTATAGCCAGGGATCTGCATATCACTGACCTAATACTTCAACATGTACATCAGAAAATAGGGCATGGTGGACGTAACCACATGCTGTCCGAATTGCGGCAAAGGTATTGGGTTCCGGGTGCAAGCATTGCCATAATTAGTGTCGCAGACTTCTGCAGCATCAGGATATCAATGATGGCAGACCTTCCACAAGATCGCATCTCACCGATGAACCTCCATTTTCTCGGGGTTGGAGTGGGATTGTTTCGGACCTTTTCAAGTTAAGCGTGGAAGGTGTGAAGTAAAGAGATATGGAATTATCTTTACATGCCTGGCTGTGAGAGCTGTGCATTTGGAGGGTATTGTCATCTTTAAGCACAGATTCTTTATTAATGCGCTTCGTCGATTTATATCAAGGCGAGGTTCAGGTATTGGAGATACGATCGGATAATGGTACCAACTTTGTGGGTGGTGAACGCGAGTTGAGAGAGGCAGTGGAAGGAGGGAATCAGGCACAGATTCATGAGATGCTGCTGCAAAAGGGCAAATAAAATGGATTTTTAATCCTCCTGCTGGTTCCCATCATGGCGGGTGTTTGGGAACGTCTCATAAGGTCTGTCAGGAAGGTGTTAAATTCCATTTTGAAAGTGCAGAATTTGGACGAAGAAGGCCTTTGTACAGTTCTTTGTGAGGCAGAGGCTATTATGAACAGTAGACCAATAACTAAAGCCTCTACTGATCCTAATGATTTGGAGGCCTTGACTCCTAACCATCTGTTGTTGCTTAAGACCAAGCCATTGATACCACCAGGAGTGTTTCAGAAGGGGGACGTGTATGGACGACGTCGATGGAGGCAAGTACAGTACATGTCTGACCTGTTCTGGAAGCGCTGGGTCAAGGAGTACCTGCCCCAGCTTCAAGAGCGTCAGAAGTGGCAGAGAATCGGACGGAACTTCATTCCGGGGGATGTGGTTATCGTTGTCGATGATTCTGCGCCTCGTAACTCTTGGGTGACTGGAAGGATTGTGGAAGCAATTTCTGACAGTAAAGGACTTGTACGTCGGGTTCGTGTTAAGACAAAGACTGGTTGTTTGGACAGGCCGATCACTAAAGTGTGTCTTCTACAGGAAGCAGAAGAGTCATGACGATTGACTTTTTTCAAATATCTATTTGCATTAATGTATATTTATTTATTTGGAATTGAAATTGTATCTTTGAATGTTTAATAAAAGATTGATTCATGTTTATCAGTATTCTCCTACATGGTAAGTATGATGTAATTATTGCTCTAAAATAATTAGGGGCCGTATGTAGGAGCCATATGAGTTGTTTCTGTCTGACTAAGTGGGTTGGTTTAAATGGACTCACTGTATTGGTGCATGGGTGTGGGGCGTGTCTCATGGGGTGTGGTATAAGGTAAATGTGGTTGCACTCACTTGTACACAGCACCTGATGCGATGAGCAGAAGGTAGGGTGAGCACGAGGCAAAACTTTCTGTTGACCACAACATGTCGCAACATACCGCAACTTGAGCACAATTTGAATGATTTGATATATTTGACTGTAACTTGATGGTGTTTGTATATTTATGCACTAATTGCTGCCATAGACTAGTTTGTAATGTGACATAGTAGCTGGTGCATTTATTTGTAAGTTGCAGTTATTTGCTTGTGCAGTCTGTGCGTTTGTTTGACGGTTGATCCCATGTGCTGATTTATAGTTTGGACAGTTGCATGTGGAAATAAAGAAGCAAATGATACAGAAGTGTTTGTGCGTTAATTGTTGCGCGTCATCAGGTGTCCTCATGTTTAGCCTGCCGCGGCCATTGGTTGGAGTAGCCGCAACAGTAACCGTAGTAAAGGAGACAACATCCCGTTGATGGTGGGATTATTTGAAAGATTTGCTTTGGTCACGTCACCAAATGCAGTTGAACCACCCGTGGATCCATGTTTGACCATTCTACCACTCTGAGCTCTGCTTTTTAATCATTTTATTATTATCATCATTCATTTATTCATTCTTTGGAGGGGGGCTATTTCCTAATGCCGCCCTAATAAGCTGATGTTCAAGGGGAAATATAACAGAAACTCTTTCAGTGTTATTCATTAATAAATTAACAGATAAACTGTGAGGAAGAAAAAAACAGAGATTTAAAGGAGAGAGTGAGAAACTTGATCATCCATCCTCATAATACATGTTTATCAGTATCTGCTGTGACCATACTGCAGTAATAACTACAAGTCTACATTTCTGTGACTGTTGATCAATCACAGCAGGAATCTGAGCTCATCTCTGCACACAGAGCAGCTTCAGCTCTGGGATAAACTGCTCGCTTCACGTCCTTCTCAGCTCACAGACACTCATCCTGATATTTTCCTTTAACATTTGATGGTATAATTCATCTGAGTTTACACTTTATCTGCATAAATACAGAAAAACAGACCCAAACACCAGAAACCATCAGTTTCACCATGTAGAATATATCGTTGTTTCCTTGCTTTTAATTCAGAGAAAAACTCTGATTTTGATTTTCTCTGTTCTCTTTGCCACAGCCCATCCCAGCAGCAGCTGAAGCAGCTGACTGTCACAACACTGAATAACACTTTAGGAGGAATTTCAGAGGTCAGTAAAGCTCCAGTTCATCATAAATGTTAACCTGGCTGGCACACATGTTAATGTTAGCCATTTAAATATTAGCAGTTAGCTGAGGCCACAAGAAGAAGAGGCCCTAGAAGAACAATGGATGATAAGATTAGATTTTCAAGACTAGGCAGAGACGTGTTTTCCTTTACTGTCTCTTACAGAGGAGGGAGCAGATACCAGACGAGGTCACGGAGGTACGGGGAGGATTCGCAGCAGACAGCAAGACTGCCACGTCCATGCGAGAGAGCGATGGCTACGATAATCTCTGTTTTTGTCTCCCTATATAATGTTGTACAGCCCATGTGAGGGTTATCCTCTCTGTGAACCAGATGCTTGATTTCACACAGAGGTCCACCAACTGACTTTGATCAGTTATGGAACGATTTACCTCGACAGGCTCCTTCACTCGCTGCTTTTAAACCTCCTTTAAAACACACTTTTACTCCCTAACCTTTGACCCAGTGTGACATGTTGACTCACTACCTCAGACAGCTTAAAATAGTCTTTTTGTTTTTTGGTGCTGCCTAAAAGAACCGTAAAATATCTGTCCTATATACAGTTATGTTCATATATTTTTGTGCTACATCAGGAAACTCAAAAACATAGTTTGTAATATTTTAATCCTTATTTTTAAAACTGTTTTTGTCATTTTTCTTCTCCCATTGCATCAAAAATCATTATTTACACTGAATAAATGAGTCAGCAGCTCTCTTACATTGTTGCTGCAGGTTCATTACTGAACCTTGGAGGTTGATCTTTGGACCGGTCACTCCTCACAGACACACAGCTGGATGCTGCAGATCCTGCTCCATCCTCTTCCTCCATCTTCTTGATGTCAGGGTGGAGTTAGTCTGAGAGGCAAACACACACACTCAGAGGTGCTGTTGTACTGGAAGCATCACACTGACGGGTTTCTAAAGTTCTCATTGATCATTTCATGGAGTTTCTGTGGTAAACACTGTCCTGTGACGTATGTGTTATGGTGAGGGTCATGAGGGCTAACCAGCCCCACTCATCTGCGCTTGACTTGTCAATCCAAGTCCTTAGCCCATGAGCCCGTGGTATCACACCACAGATATTCCCTTACTTTGAAAAAATAAAGCCAGTTTTCAGAACAGACCTGATGTTTATGCTACAGCCTGTTTACCAATATAATCAATATCAGAGCAACAGAAACCTCGGTGATCAGGACGCTGGGACTGAGAACAGGAAGTGGCTCAAACGTCACAGTTTCATAACGTCACCCTGAACTCCACTCACGGAGTTTCTGTCGCCATTGTAGTTTTTAAAGTCCCGTGATAAAGGCGGGTCTTTCTGTGAATCAGCACGCTCATTGGCTAATAGCTCGAGATTGACACCTCGTTATCCAATGAGCGTGCGGGAACTTCCGACATAAAGTTGTTTCCTTTGAAAAACCAAAGTCTGATTATTTTTGCCTCCACTGACGGAGCCTGTTGTTCCCGCCACAGAGACACAGTAATGTCAGAGCGGTGTTAACACTCACCCTGCCTCAGCACAGCTCTCACTCTCCTCCTGCTCTCTCACACTAAACGGAGGCTCAGCTAAACTCACTTCCTCTCTACTTACAGGAAACCAGCGCTCAGAGGAGCCGACCGGCCTCACATTTCACCCACAGACACGAACAGCGTGGAATTATTTTATGTCATAAGAAGAAACATATTCATGTAAACACTCACCTGCCTCAGCTCCACCTTCCTCCTCCTGCTTTCACTTTCACTACTGCTCCCTAAACACAGAGGATGCTGGGACTTGTAGTTGTTTCCTTCCGGTGCGGTCTTCCTCTTTGTTTGTTTGTGTTTGTGTTCAAGTTATTTCGATCATGTAAACATCAACAGAACACGTGAAGCCACACAGAGTTTGTATGTCGAGGTGGGTAGGAGGGTTTGAGGGTTTGGGGAGGGGTCAGAGGGAAGAGGTCTCTCAGTCTTGACAATCCACACTGATGGCATTGCATCTTTCAGCGTGTTTGTGGGTCGATTTGGATGCTCCAGGTGTGACAGCAGCCACTCAGCCTCTGCTGCAGATGTGTGTCACAAGTTCATCTAGTAGTGAGACGGTGGCGCAAGATGGCGAGTTGAGCAGTCGCACGAATTAGGAGCTCGTTGAACTTGTCCCAGAATTTACTTTGTGTTCGTTATTGTTTCCACTCGAAAGTAGTAAAATGACTGCCCCAAGTATAGTTAAAGCTGCTAAATTCAAACTCGACCTCAAAAAACAAGAAACAACATCGCCATGTGATGGAAAGGAAGACAGCAGAGAAGGAACGGATCATGACTACGTAGGGTTGCCAACTGCCTGAAAAATAAATAAGGGACACCTCGTGGTCAGGGCCGGGCGACCCAGTTGTCTTCACCCTTCCCAGTGTGGTGAATTTTGTAGCTCTTTTTTTGTGTGTGAAATTATTTTTTAACCATTTGACTTGAATTTGATTTAAACAGATGCATATTCTTTGTGATATGACCATATGGGAAACAAATGATCATTTAGCCATTTATTTTTAGCTCAAAATGACAACATTAACACAGTAAAACAGGTCTCTTTCTTAACCAGAAGCCTGTCATGCTTAACTTTTGAGAATATAAGTAAATCTTTCTTTAAAAGAACTCTGTCCTGCTTAACTTAAAATTATATAAATTAATAGAAAACAATAGAACGAAAAATATTCTTGTAACAGTGCACATTTAGTGCATTTAGTACAATTGGCTTCAGTTGAGGTATTATTTCAGCTTTTCTAATGCTAATCAGCTGCTCCTGTTTGTAAACCCGCTTGTTCCCATGATTACGCATCATAACTCATCATCATTATTCATCTATGTATTACTTTTATGTATTAGTCATCTATTTGTTGTAATCATCTATCCTTGCAGTTGTTTATTACACAAAATAAATTATATTATCACACTTCTGGCCACATAGCGCTGATATTCACTGCACATGCCCATATTAACCTTAACCAGAGGGTTTAAAAACAAACACACCAGTGTTTACATACCATATCTGCTTCTGCCGTGGCCTGGTGGACAAAAAATTGGTTAAGGGTTCCCCGAGCTTTCACGCCCCTCATGTTCTTCATGTGCCCACCATTAGAAGCATGCCTATGGAAAAAGTGCGCCGGCACACAGTGCAGTGCGCTTTATATGTGTTATCGTGCACTTTTCCAGCCAGGTGTTTTCCTTTTCCCATTCCTCCCTGTACTTTTGCAGCCTTTTTTTTTATTTCTCTGAGGGAACAAACATTGCTGCTCTAATGCTGGGCGCACACTGTGCGATTTTTGGCCCATTTTGTGCCGATTCTTGAGTCGTGCGACCGATTTGGTGATCGGCCCGATTTTGGCCTTCATCGTGCATTGTGTAGTATACGTGGGGTAACGAGAAGCGATTAACACCTCACGACCAGCTCCCGATCATCAATCGCTCGTGAGCCTGTCACCACAGCCGCTCACACTGCTCACACGCAAACACGTAAACGTCGGTGAAAAAGACGGAGCAGCACGGCTGTGATCTGGACACAAGCGATGGAGGCGCAAGTTGTAGAACTTTGGAAAGCTCATCCGAGCCTTTTCGATGTGGCCTCACAAAATTATCACGACCACAACAACCGTGAAAATAGTTGGATTTACATTGCTGCTCAATCACAGCTGCCTGATCGGTGTTTTTCATTAGCAGTTTAGCAAAGTTGGTGGTGGTGGTGTGTCTGTGTGAGTGAAAGACAGAGAGAGCGACAAATTTTCTGTTATAACCTTCATTTTATGGACGCACAGTGTGAGCTCTCAGGTCGCATCAGAGCATCGGGCGGTATAGTGTGAGACCTGCATCGTGACCTACCAACTGCGAGTCAATCGTGCAGTTTGAGCAGGAGCTGAATAACGTGACTGAAAAAAATCGCACAGTGTTTGCCCAGCTTTAGGTGTACTGTCGTCCGAGACTTGCACCGCAGTGTCGGCGTTTGTTTCCCTGTTGGCCATGCTTCTTGTTGTGGTCATCTGTTGTCTTCCGGTATTTTCTCTGCAATCGACCTTTCCTCGACCAATGAGATGAGCGGTAATCTGGATTGTCATACTCGAATTGTCATAAGTGTGCTGTCAGCTCATTGGTCACAAAGCAGGAGAGGGGCTGGGAATTATGTTTTCAAACAAAGCGTTAATTCCATAAACATTTATAGACTACTTTTGATTCTCACTGTATTACGGGACAAAGTGCGTCCCTTATTAGCTCAATACGGGACGTGTGCTTTTGTTTCTAAATACGGGACGATTCCGTTTTTTAAGGGACGGTTGGCAACCCTATGACTACGTAGCAATGGACGTAGCAGTGATGAGCAAAAGGGAACGGGGCAACGATTCGGTTCCATCTACACCTTGTAAGAAGCCTGCCGAAAAGAAAGCTAAGTCAGCAGAGATAAGTGAAAGTGACGAAGTCTCCAATGCTACTATATTGAAAGCGATTCTAAACCTTGAAAAAAAGAGTGGACGAGCAGCTAGCTGACCTGAGTGTGCAATGCAAGCAAGCTAGTACGATGCTAGCCAGCCTAGCCAAAGCGGTTCAGTTCAACTCGGAGGAGGTGAAAGAATGTAAACAAAAGGTTAAAGAGTTGGAGAGACGAAACGAGCAGTTGACCAAAGATAACTACGATCTCAAGGAGAGAGTGTGAGAGCAAGAAAGGTACAAAATGAGGTGGTGCCTCCGGATTAAAGGATTAGAAGAGAAAAGAGATGAAGATGTCAGATCGCTGGTTATTGGAATTCTTGGCAAGATCGCACCTGATACGATATCAAAGCTTGAAGAATCTGTGGATGTGGTGCATAGAGTTGGGAAGAAGATTGAGAACAAGGTCCGACATATCATCATTCTGTTTGCTCTGAGACATGTGAAAGAGGAGATTTGGCGTCGCACCAAAGATTCGGCTGTCTGTAAGAACGGGGGTTTCCACTTCGCTGAGGTACTGCCGCGGGAGGACTGGGAAGAGAGGAGGCGGCTGTGGCCGCAAATTGAACAAGCCAGACGGGCTGGGAAACGGGCCTTTTTCCGGGGTCCTCATGGATACATCGAAGGACGGAGGATCGTCGACGTTGAATGAAAGACTTGATGTGAGACTGTATACAGTGGAATATTTTTACTGGGACAAAAGAGTTCTACTTAAAGTTAAAGGTTATTAGTCACTGAGTTGGTGACAAGTGTTACAATTTAAACTCATGTTTAGATATTTTTCTCACAAGTTATTTTCTTAGCATATTCTTATTATGGTTCACTCAAAAATTTCTTTTGGTTCATTAAACGTTCGGAGTTTGAAGGAAATTGTTGAGAGAAAGGCACTTTTTTTATTTTGCAACGGGCAAAAATGTCACTGTCTGTTTTTACAAGAAACTCACTCTGTGGGTGCCGATGTTACCTTTTGGGCTAATCAGTGGGGAGACAAGATTCTTTTCAGTCATGGATCTAACAGATCTGGAGGTGTGGCGATTTGTTTTAATAAGTTCCCAGGGGAGATTATAACATATCAAGCTGATAGTGAGGGTCATTGGTTAACTGCAGTCTTGAAGAGCAAAGGTATATTTCTAATTGTTACTGTAGTGGCAATTCCTTTACTTTTGAAAAATCAAACGTCCCACAACTTAAAGTCCACAAGCCACTGCTGCACTGAGGTAATATTTCGTACGCAGGCAAAAGAAGTCCATTGTCCAAACATTTTTGTTGAGAGTTTTGGTTTTGGTTTATTTATCCATCTTGGCAAGCAATAACAAGATCCTTCCTGCTGCTTCTCCTGCTCTGGTAAAAACCATAGGCCCACCCCAATGCATGCTGGTCCTATACCAGTCTCTTTATTTATAGAAACAAAATGGCCCTACAGCTCTTACTAACTAATTTAACAAAATAACAACAAACAAACAAATCATTTAAAACAAAATATTAACCGACAAATAAACCCCAAAATATAAGTAAACTAACAACAAACTTTAACTAATTTCAAAAAATAAGAACAAATAGCTCCAACACTCCGGCCCCTAATTGTGCATACAATCACAATTACTTTAAAGTCCCAAAAGGAGGAGCTATTCCCTTAAACAAATCCTTAATTTTCATTGAGGATTTTCTTCACGATGAGGCTTCCAGTAGCAAAATAAGTTTTGTCACTGGCCTTTCCAAAACACTGGTCCTTGTTTGTAGTCTCACAGAACGCACCAAGCCTTTTGCATCCTGGTTTACATTTAAGACTTTCGCCATCATCCATGATCCTCTTGGAGCTGTAGCGTCTGCAATTAAAACAACATCTCCAGGTATAAGACATCTTTTAGTCCTCATCCATTTTTGTCTTTCTTGCATCAGAGGTAGGTACTCAGAAAGCCATCTCTTCCAGAACAACTCTGCCATGTACTGTACCTGTTTCCACCTTTTCCTGACATGCAAATCACTTGGATGAAACAGTCCTGGTGGAAAAACTGGTTTATTTTTCAGCAACAACAAGTGATTGGGTGTCAGTGCTTCAAGATCATTTGAGTCATCTGAAACTTTAGTAATGGGTCTGTCATTCAGTATAGCTTCAACCTCAAAGAAAACTGTTTGGAGTCCTTCATCATCCAGAACTTGCTCCTTAAGAACTGAGGCTAAAATACTCTTTATTGAACGAATGAGGCGCTCCCACACACCACCTTGGTGAGAAGCTGCTGGGATGTTGAAGTTCCATTTCATGCCATCCTGAACAAAAGCCTTTTGAATTTTGGCATGGTCCAGCTCAGTCAAACTTTCTTTCAACTCTCGATTCGCCCCAACGAAATTTGTAGCATTATCAGATCTGATGGTCGAAACTGGGCCTCGTCTACAGATGAACCTCCTCACAGCATTTATACAAGAGTCTGTATCAAGTGTACATGCAATCTCCAGATGTACTGCACGACTGGTGAAACAAGTAAAAAGAACTCCATACCTTTTAAGGAGACTTCGTCCTCTTTTAACACTTATAGGTCCAAAATAGTCCACTCCAACATTTGTGAATGGAGCTATATCTGGCAGGACTCTCTCTTCAGGCAGATCCGCCATCTTTTGTTCAACAAACTTTCCTCTGTTGCGTCTACACGTGATACAATGAGAGATGATTTTTCTGACAGCAGAATTTGCATTTAGTATCCAGTAATTTTGTCTTAGTTTTGACAGCATGTGTGCTCTTCCTGCATGTCCCAACCTTTGATGGATATGACGTAAAATCAGTGTTGACACATGCATATCTTTTGTCAAAATTACAGGATGCTTTAATTCCATAGGCATGGCTGCTTTATTCATTCGGCCACCCACTCTGAGGATTCCTGCATCCAACACTGGATCAAGTTTGTAGCGACAATTTCCCTTAGAAACTCCTTTAAGGCCATTGCGGATTAAAGCCATTTCAGTCGTAAATTTCTGTTGTTGTGCATATTGAAGAATAGCTTGTTCTGCCTTTACCAAGTCTTCTGGAGTCAGATTTCCTTTCTTCAAAGTGGTCTTAAATCTTTCCATTCTTATCTCCATTTCTTTCTGACCTTCCAGATCATTCTTATTCAAACCTGCAGCAAGCAACTCTTTCCTCTTCTGTGCCAACAACACCAAGACCTCTTTCATCTTTAAAAGCCAGGCTACAGAGATTTTAAGTTTTGCCCAAGACGAGAAGTAGAGGATAAAATAGCTGGTAGGATTTTGTAATTCCCTCACAATGGCATTCATTGTCAGGTCCCTTTTGACCTCTGGGTCATCTGCAGAAATTACACTGTACTCCACATCCAGTTTAGGCCATTCCTTTTCTGACTTATAGAGAAATTCTGGCCCTTTTATCCATCTCCTACATTTGAGGAAATCCCCAGCTCTCATGCCTCTGGATGCGTCATCTGCAGGATTCTCCTTAGAAGAAACGTATCTCACTGCTTCACATCTGTTGCTTCTCGAATGACAGCAATTCTGTTTGCAACAAAAGTATTGAATCTTCTGGTTTCATTGGAGATGTATTTCAGTACTGTTGTACTATAAGTCCAAAAAACTGATTTTTCCAACCTGACCTGCAGCTCCTTTTGCAGAAGCCTGTCCACCCGAACTGCAAGAACTGCAGCCGTCAATTCCAACCTGGGAATTGTAGTTTGCTTGAGAGGAGCAACTCTAGCCTTTCCCAGGATAAAAGCAACATGCGTGACATTATTCTTTTCCAACTTTAAATATGACACCGTTCCATACCCATCTTGACTTGCATCAGAAAAATGATGAAGTTGTGCCCTATCTGGTCTTCCAAAGCAATTTGGTTTAATGCAACGTTCCACTTTGAACTTTGAAATCAGCTGGAGATCCTCCAGCCAATCACGCCACCGCTGGGAAAGAGTGGGGAACAACTTCATCCCACTTCAAATTTTGTCGGCAAAGCTCTTGTAGCAACAGTTTAGCTGGCATACTGAAGGGAGACAAGATTCCCAAAGGATCATACAGTGAGCTGACCACAGACAAAATGCCCCTTCTGGTTGTTGGACGGTCCTGCAGGGAGGTTCTGAACTGGAACTTGTCTGTTGCTATGCACCACTGTAAACCCAGTGCTCTCTCAACTGGAAGTTGATCTGTGTCCAAATCCAGATCCTTAATTTCCTTTGCTCTTCTTTCCTCTGGGATTGACATGAGCACTGTGCGACTGTTGCTGATCCATTTTGAAAGCTTAAATCCTTGTTAAAGTATGGTTCGGTTTGGGTCAGAGAAGAAAGCAAGTCTCAGTCCGAGGTGGTGTCAAAAAATAGTGATCTTTATTACACACCTTTGCGCAGTCAGTGTGGGAAGACAATTTGCAATACAATCCTTCGTCGAATGGAGCGTCCCGTCTCCTTATATTACCATTATGACATCACAGTTAGATCTTTACTGGAAATGATAACAATTGCCCTCCTCTTCAAAACATTGTCCTAATATAGACATAAACTGCTACTCTTAAAGAAAAACAAGTGTGTATTACACTTTCACAAAATGCACAATGTATCTATCAGAAAAACTGTCCTCAGACGACCCTCCTATTATTACTAAGTGTGTGTATGTAAACGTGCATGTGTTATACAAGTGCGTGCATGTGGTTACAGACCGGCGTACGTGCAGAACTGAACGCAGACAGGCCCGAATCCAACAGGACTGGTGTGATTGCAATATGGTGCAACAACTTTAATCATCTGTGTGCATTAATATTTTGCTCAGAGTAACATAAATGTAATTCAAAGATTATTCTGTCAACTAATTCAACAATGGTAAATGATTAATCAATGATAACTGATTATAAGAATACAAAATAAAATATCTCCTGATCACATCCTCCTTTAGCGCAGATATCTGTCAGCCTATTCACCATGTGCTCTGCCTCCTCTTCTGAAGCAACAGATTTCAAACAATCATCCACATAAAAGTTTCTTTTGACTGTATCAACCACTTCAGCTGGAAACTGTTGTGCATTATCATCTGCAGTTCTCTGTAGAGCATAATTTGCACAGCTTGGCGAAGATACAGCTCCAAACAAATGCACTTTCATCCTGCATTCCTGTGCAGACCTTGAAGTGTCACCATGTTGCCACCACAGGAAACGGAGAAAGTTGACATGTTTTTCTGAGACGTGCACTTGGTGAAACATGGAATCAATGTCCGCCATTAATGCAACAGGCTCTTGTCTAAATCTGATCAGAACCCCAACCGGCGAGTTTGTGAGATCAGGTCCCTGTAGAAGCTGACTGTTCAATGATGCTCCTTTATAAGTTGTTCCACAGTCAAATACAACTCTTAATTTGCCCTTTGTGGGATGATACACTCCATGATGAGGGATGTACCACACCTTTCCATCATCTTTGTGCAACTCATCTACAGGCACAAACTCGGCATATCCTTGTTCAAGCATGTTATTTACACATTCAGTGTATTCATCCTTATAATGAGTATCCTTTTCGAATCTCCGTCTGAGACTCTGGAGACGCTGCTCCGCGACACAGAGGTTATTTGGCAAACTGGAACCTTCTCTCCTGAAAGGCAAATCAATGTGATAATGATTTCCAATAAGCTTTATTGACCTACTAACAATATCCATGAAACACAGATCCTCTCTAGACATTTCAGTCTGCTCCTCTGATGATCTTTCATTAAAATCATGATTGTACTGTTTAATCAACATTTCTTCAAGACGCTCAACAGAAATCCTATTGGCTGTTACAGCAGTGCAGTTGGTTTTATTTCCACTGTTACTTCCAGTGCGCAGGGGACCATTTATGACCCAGCCAACTTTTGTTTTTACAGCATAAGGTCCACCCCCCACACTGTTTATCACCTTCCATGGCTCCAAAACATTGGAAGCATCAGTGCCTATCAGTAGCTCCACATCTGCATTAACGTTGTGAAGTTTAACAGGTTTAAGATGAGGCCACTGATCGATGTCGCTTTGCTGGGGAATATTAACTGTAGAAACTGGCATAGTCTTTTGAGTCAAAACATCTGGCAATGGCATGAAATCATTTGCTTCCAAACCAGACACTTCCAAACCAGACAGAACTTGTGTACTAACAATCTTATCTTGACTCATTGTTCTCAAAAAGATATTGGTCTTTTTACCTTTTACATTCAGTCTTTTTGCCAAAGTTTCTGTACAGAATGTACCTGAACTTCCAGGATCCAAAAACGCATAGGTTTGCACAATTTTATTGCTCTTTTGGCTCTTAACTTGAACTGGAACTATAGAAAAAAATTGCATCAACTTCATGACCAGCCCCAATATACCCACATGTCTGAGTGGTTGCAGTTGAAAAGTTGACATTAGAGTTTGTCCTCTGTTGAGTTTGTTCCGAAGACGCACCTGGATCCTTTCGCTCTATATGAAGAACCCCTGGGTGCCTTTGGTGACACACGTCGCAATCCAAACGACTCCTACAGTCTTTGCTTGTGTGACCAACTTTTAAACAACCAAAACAAATTCCCCTTTCCTTGATAAAAGTCAACTTATCCTGATGCGTTTTAGCTTTAAACTGCTTACAATTCTCTAGTAAATGATTGCTGTGTGAACAAAACAAACAACTATGCAGAACAGCGGAAGTTGTTCTGCTTCCAGTTGATTGAGCTTTGATTCCTGGCACTGTACTGACATTAGTGGCAAAACTACTTCCTTTTTTTCTTTGCTTGGTAGAACTTGAAGCTTTAAAGCTGCTTCCAGATTGTGAGTCTTGGATGTTGCCAAACACTGGATCTGATGCTACTTTTACCTGTTTTATTATAAAGGCAACCAGATCAGTGAATACTGCTCTGTAACCATTTTGTTCCTGCAGTTCATAGGCAACAACTCTCCATTTTTCCCTCAATTTGTATGGAAGCTTCATAACAACCATTCTCATATTTGAGGGCAAATCCAACTCCTTCATATAAACAACTTGCTGTGTTAGATTCGAACATCCTTGAAGAAAAAGAGAGAATGACTGTAGACCTTTCACATCCTCACTTTTAATAGGTACCCAACTCACAATCCTCTCCATATATGCAGAGGCTATTTTATTTTCGTTCCCAAAATGTTCTTCAAGAAGATCTTTGGCTGTGGAATAGCCCTGCTCAGGAGGTAAGTGCTGACAACTATGCACCAAATCCCTAGGCTGCCCCCTAGTGAACTGCTCTAAAAAAATGCAAACAGTCGCTCCAGTTATCAGTTTTAGCTTCCACTCCATTTTCAAAGGCATTCATAAATGATCTGTACTGTAAAGGGTCTCCATCAAACACAGGGATGTTTCTGGCGGGGAGGACAGAAGATAAGTTTTGTTTTACAAGCAAATTAGTGATGTCATTTTGTTTTTGCATAATATTTACAATCTCCTTCGTGCAATTCCCAGTCAAAGTAGAAGACTGAGGCTGTGTTTGCTGCGTCACTTGCGCTGAATCATCAACCTGATGTTGGGTTTGACTTTGTCTAGGTACGATTACTTGTGATTCAGATGCAGAATTTATACCAGAGTAATCTCTTGATGTTGGAACAAATGTATCGGCACAAGGATTTAAACTAGGCGCTTCTTGTACATGCCCTCTTTCAAAATAAGAGTTCATTCCATCAGAATGCTCAGAGCTACAAACTGAATTTATTTTTAAGACACGAAGCTTTGCATTAGTGGCTGCCAGCTCTGTTTCCAAGGATAATGTCTCCTTTTCTTTTCTCAGTTTTTCCTCTTGCGCTTCGATAGAATGTTTTTTCTTTAATGCAGCGAGTCGCTCCATGAGCGCTGCCTTGTCAGCCGCAGCTTTAATGCAGGCGGAAGATGTTGATGACATTCGACTTTGCTGTGACAAGGTTTTTGAAGGTGGTTTTACACTTGAGATATTAGAGACACTGTCTTCAGGTTTTATTTCGTCCAAACTTTCAACAGCTTTATCATTACGAACAGTATTGCTTTGTTCAGTATACGGCTCGCCCGCCTCCTGCAACCAAACCTTTACTTTGTCCATAAAAACAGAATGCTGTCACCTTCGACTGAAAATGTGCATTTTGCCTTTTCACTTCATCTTCTGGCAGTGGCAAACTTAAAAAGGATTCTTGCAAAGCGTTTGCATCTTGATAGCATTTAATAAACTTCCCAAATTCAAAAGACACTTCCTTAACGTTCTCATATGAGGTCGTTAAAGCAGAAATTTTCCCCATGTACTTAGATGCTTGCTTACACATTGAACTGCGCTTTTCTTGGCATGTCTTTATATACAAATCCAAACCTTTTGGTGTAAATTTAACGCTTCTTTTCTCTGCTTGCATCTCAGTGTCATCGTCTCGTTTACTCTTAATATCCGACATTTTTATTGTCCTCTTGGATTATTTCAAACTTCATAAAGATGCACAGCACACTGAGAATCCATAGCCTAAAGTACAAACATGACATCCATTTACCTGCCTTTTGCAGCGGACAAACATTTCCACAGAGGGCGTTGGCATGTTTCAATTAGCGATCCAATTTTGCACCAATTTAGTACGTCAAAACTCAGTTCATCAGTCTTTGTAGTGAAATTATGTCTTTAAACTCCAATAGCTTCACCGTTTTCCTTTACGGTTTAAACAATATTATCACTCACCAGCTTTGACGAACGAGTGACATGTTGATCCAGGCCTCAACATCAAATCCGTCTGGATTACTCACCAGACGATCCAATAACTTTTATTCGAGTTCGACGGTGATCCTTGAAATCCTTATATCCATTAATGAAGGATTATTCCTTTGTCCACGGGAAGGTTTTTTACTTTATGTAGTGGCAATTCCTTTACTTTTGAAAAATCAAACGTCCCACAACTTAAAGTCCACAAGCCACTGCTGCACTGAGGTAATATTTCGTACGCAGGCAAAAGAAGTCCATTGTCCAAACATTTTTGTTGAGAGTTTTGGTTTTGGTTTATTTATCCATCTTGGCAAGCAATAACAAGATCCTTCCTGCTGCTTCTCCTGCTCTGGTAAAAACCATAGGCCCACCCCAATGCATGCTGGTCCTATACCAGTCTCTTTATTTATAGAAACAAAATGGCCCTACAGCTCTTACTGACTAATTTAACAAAATAACAACAAACAAACAAATCATTTAAAACAAAATATTAACCGACAAATAAACCCCAAAATATAAGTAAACTAACAACAAACTTTAACTAATTTCAAAAAATAAGAACAAATAGCTCCAACAGTTACAAATCTTTATGGACATAATAACGAAGGTCAAAATAAACGTCTATTGGAAAATCTAACAAATGTTATTTCAGAGTTTAAAGTTATGTACCCCACAGATTACATCCTAGTAGGAGGAGACTGGAACATGACCTCAGATGAATGGATGGACAGATGGCCTCCTCGCTTAGGAAGGAGGCAACAGAATAACATTATTGAGAACTTTTCTAGTGATAATAATTTTACAGACATTTGGAGAAGTTTGAATCCTGGAGTTAAGAATTATTCATGGTTTAAACCTAAGGGAGAAAGCAGGTCAGGAATTGATTATTGGTTAGTGAGCGATGACATTTTGAGGTGTACTTCACAATCTAAAATCTCCAAAGCACCCCTATCTGATCACTGTTTCATTGATCTTGTCTTAGAACCAACAAGGATGAAACGTAGTAGCAGGGGATATTGGAAATTTAATGCCAGCCTTTTAAATAAGGACAAGTATTGTGATAAAGTTAGACATAAAATTACAGACATAAAAAATGATGACTCAGTAGTGGGTAATATACAGAAATGGGAACTTATTAAATTCAAAATCAGAGAATTCACTATAAAATTCTGCAAAGAACTGAACAGGGAAAAACGGGAATATGAAAGTAATTTACTTCGTGAAATAACTCAGTGCTGTAGTAAAGAAAAACTAAACGTGCAAGAGAAGAATAAATTGATGGAGTTACAAACTAAATTAGACGATCTTTACCTAGAGAAAGCCCAGGGTGCCTTTATAAGATCGAGAGCCAAGTGGATTGAGGCAGGTGAAAAGAACTCATCATATTTTAGTAAGCTGAACGGAGGCTCAATACTTTCACTTTCACTACTGCGCCCTAAACACAGAGGATGCTGGGACTTGTAGTTGTTTCCTTCCGGTGCGGTCTTCCTCTTTGTTTGTTTGTGTTTGTGTTCAAGTTATTTCGATCATGTTAACATCAACATTAATTACAACAATTAATTACAGCAAAAACCATCATTATAATTATCTTGATTGATATTGTAATCTCAGTTTTCAACACAATTGTTCATTAACTTAAACAATGTTACAAGATAAATATATATTCTTAGTGCTTATTTTCTGATTAGATTGTTTTATGTATTTTAATAAGAGAGGCCTTCATAGACCAATCGCAGTGTGTGTCTGGCAGGAAGTGAAGCAGGAAGTCTGAATATAGCTTGTGAGCTTGTGAGAGACGTTTCAAAATGAAAACAGAGGAATTAGAGAATGAAAGTGCAAAGTAATAGTAATGAAAATGATATTAAATAAATGTCTTAGTGTGTTAATACAGGTGCCCATGGACTTGCTCAACCTCCTGGAAGAATACAGCAGAAAAATGATAGATTAACAGAATTGGGACGAAAACAGGCTTTGGTTTAAAATGTCACAGCTTCACCTCTCATCCTGTCCTTATCCTGAGAAGAAGCTTAAAGGGCAGTTAATCTCCTGATGAAGACAGAAGACAGACAGAACAACACCGTGGACTTGAAGAATTAACAGCAGGCAAAAAGACAGTGCAACTGACCTACAACACTGAAGGGTCCAGCAGCATGTATGTTGATGGAAACATGCGCTCTGAATTACAAGCTGGAAAGTGTACCAGTGACATGACTGTGTGAAACCACTGGATGGGACTGTCTGAGTTCATATTTGCCATGCTGGGAGTTAAGCGCCAAGAAAAGACTGAAAAGAGGAAGAGAGAATGAAGAGAGAAGAAGAAACAGCTGATTTGGGCCTGTGTTTGATTTGGGAGGCCACACAGGAAGTTGAGAGAAGAGGGGACGAGGACCGGTGAGAGGTGAAGGCTGGACGTGTTAAAGTGACAGCAGAGGAAAGTTGGGTTGAACATTGAGGCTGAATTTGTGGGTTTAGAAACATCCAGAGCATCACAACAGAAAGGTAAAGAAAAAAAGAAAAGAGAGAGATAAAGAAATAAATAAACTAATAATACATAAATGAATAGAAAAATAGAAAACACACATGTAGAAATTGTCACATGTGAAATTATTTTTGGAGAGAATCAGAAGTGAGACAGTTTGAATCCACAGTTCAGTGCAAAGATGCAGGAATTAAATCTGATTATAAAAACACATCGAGGCCACGAAGACCAGCTTACACTCAATATTAATATGAACACACAACATACACGCAATGAAGACATGCTTACACTCATGAATGTGAATACATGACATAAATGCTAAATGGTGTAGATTTAACACACTTAAAGGCTGAAGCTGAGGAATAACTCAGGAAGCTGCAGGACAATAGAGGGACTTTTGTGACAAGGAAAAAGAGACTGGGAGGACCAACCAGTGATTAGAAGCTTAAAGCAGGTTTAAAATAGTGAATTAGAAGTGGTTTCCAGCTGATTGAGCAAAAGAAGTGACGACTGTAGAAATAAAAATAAAATAATAATAATTGAATTATGCAGCAATGTTTTGAATATGCATTTCTGTTGTCAGGGCAACTTCTCGAGATGTGACTCAATATGCAAATTAGTTGAATGAGTGGGGACAGAAAAAAAAGAAAAACTCAAGTTTCCTGTCTGAGACATGAGTGAAGTTTGCATTGAGAGAAATATATCTGTGACTGTGTGAGAAGAACTGTTTGGTAAAATATATGATAGCAGCCGCAGGACAATTAAATAAAGTCTGTGACTAAGTGCAGTCGTGCAGATTTGGAGAAGAAGTTTATAATTTAGTGATGACACATTGTTATAAAGTGTTTAGAAAGGGCTTAATGGGAATATTACTGTTGGGCAAACTGTGCGGCTTTAACAAGATTTTCTGTGTATTTAGCAGGTGAAACTCTGTCAGCTGACTTCAGACTGTCAGGAAGCTGAAGAACCTGAGGCCAACCACTGAAACATGATGTGGGCAAAATGAACAGAGGGAGTGATTTTAAAGGTGAACATTTAGGACTTACTGCAAATGTTACTATGTCAAAGTTACTGTGACTCAAACAGAGGAAATTCTGATTTTTTTCTTTCCACACCCAGCATGTTTTGGGTGTTATATGCTATTAAATACTTTTTAATTTATTTAAAAGTATTTAATAGCATATAACACCCAAAATATGCTTCGGTTCACATTTAACTCCAGAAAATCATCAATCAAAACATGGATATTACCTGACCACAGATTCGTGGTGACGTCACTGCTCTTTTAACTGTTCGGAGTCTTTGTTTGTTTGCTGGTTGTAGAAATGGTTTATATGAGCTTTGAGCTGAGAGTCAGAGGTTTCTGTGGACACTGCTCATGTCGGCACTTATATTTCTGACCTTTTCTTATAACCGATTAAACATGATCTCCTCCCTTTTGCCCCCATTTTTGGTGGTGTAGGTACAAATGATCAGGCATGACATTCTCATAATAAATAAGATACTGCAAATAATTATTTCTGCATTTGTGCGATTGAAGTGAATTGAAAATGTGTATGAAATGACACTGTTTTAAAGATTTGGCCTAAATAATTTTGGAGTGAATGAGTCTAAACATGATGACCTAACTAGTGATACCCTGACACACACACACACACACACACACACACACACACACACACACACACACACACACACACACACACACACACACAGCATGTTATGCCAGTTTCAGCTGAAACTATGTTTCAAACCATATTCCGGGTTTTTAGTTCACCATTTATGAGGCTTCAAGAAGAAAATAAAAGACAGATCTGAATGTTTGAAAATGTTTTGGAAAGATTCTGTAAAGATGAGATGAAAAATACTCAAAGGATAAATTTAATTGGTTTATTATTTAGATAAGTTGAAAAAAGTTAAACAAGTAAATGAAGAAACAAGGCAGAGGAGAGAAAAGCCCAACAATCCCCTCTGAGCAAGCACTTGGCGACAGTGGGGAGGAAAAACTGCCTTTAAACGGGCAGGAACCTCCGGCAGAACCAGGCTCAGGAGGGGACAGTCAACTGCCGGGACTGGTTGGGGGGGTTAACAGAGGTGGAGCAAGACGAGGCTACATCAGGTGAGGAAGCAGTAGCGTCTCTCCTCCGGAACAAGTGGAACCATTTTCTCTTTTTTTTCATGCACTTTTCCACGAGCGCTTTTTTCTCCAGGATGAGATTTCTCAGCTCATCGATGGTTTCTGCGTTTTGTTCTTCAAGTTTCTCACATCTTTGTTCCACCTCTTCCAATGTTGCTTGTTGTTCTTCAAGCTTGTCTTTGAGTTGTTTGGATGTTGCCTCCTGTATCAGCTTGTCCTTGTGCATGTCTGCATTTCTCTGTTGGACCTCTTTGTGCTTGTCTTCTAACTGCTCGTTTCTTTTCTGGATTTCTTGGAGCGTGAGCTGCAGGTCTTCATGTATTTTGTCTTCTTGTTGTTTTTGCGCCTGCATTTGAGTGTTTTCACGCTTCAAGTTATTGAATTCCACCAAAATCCCCTTAACGAGCTCGGAGTTGTTTCTCGCTATCTGATCGATCCTTCTCTGCATCTGTGAGCAGCGTTTCTCCAGTTTGTCCTTTTCTTCTTCCACTTTAGTTGCTTTGTCCTCCAGCTGATTACAAAACTCTTGCAGTTTTAGATTTTTAGACTCAAAGTCCTGGACGATACGTTTTCCTTCTTTCAGTCTTTCCTGCTGTTGCTCTTTCTGTTGAAGAAGGTCTTTATTTTGGCGCAGTGTTTCATCCAGGCTTTCTTTCAGCATGCGGTATTTTTCCTGCATGCTCTTCAGTTCGTGCTGCATGTCTCGTTGCTTTTTGTCCTGCTCTTCCTTCTGTTGGAGGAATTTTTCTTTTCTTCCACAGCTTCATGGAGCTGTCTTTGGAGGAGCCGATTTTTTCGGTCCATGTATTGGAGATCCCGTTGTATCTTATCAGTCATCGTTTTCTTGTCTTGGAGCTGGTTGGTCATTTCTTTTAGTTCTGCACTCTTTTGCCTGTTTTCTTTAATGAGGTGCACAATCTGCTCTCGGGTCTGAGCAAACTTGATTCCCCAGCCCTCATTAATAATTTTTATGTCCGGCTGGCGCTGTTGTCTTTCTTCCAGCTCTTTATTTTGGGCTTCCATTCGTCTACACTTGTCCTCCAGTTGAAGTTTCTCTTCTTCAATTTGTTGCATTTTTTTCTGGAGAAGGTAGTTTTCCTTCCTACTCTCCTCTAACGCCCTTTGGAAGGATGAGACGCCATTTGGGGAAATTGGCCGGCCACGCCAGGAAGGAGAGGCGGCGTAATCTTTTTGAATTGGTTGTTTTTTTCTTGGAAACATGTTGGAGTTTCTATACGATGACTTTGAAGAGCTTGTGGTGAACGTTTTGTAGGCTGCAAACACAGCTGCTGCTGAAACGAACTAAAACTTGCTGTTTCTCACCCCTACTTAAGGAAAAACATCAAAGGACTTAAGATTCTTAAGATCTATGACATCATCACTCCCTAAGCCAATGAGATTGTCACAAGACATTTTGGAATGGGGTATTTTTTTTAAACTGTTTTCAAACTTAACTTAAAATTTCAGTGTTTCCTGGTTGTGGACTATTGGTTAGTCCAGCCGATTAAGAAATTAATTGTCACAAACATCCCTAATATTATATAACAGACGACAGAAAACAAGACAGTTTTTTTTCTACGCAATAGCGGTATAATAAAAGTTTTTTTAATTATCCTACTTTTTATAAAAGAGAACATTTATTGAAGAATATGTATTTAATTAAAAAACTCTGTTCATCTAAAGCAGGGGTCAGCAACCTTTAAGACCCAAAGAGCCAAAGAGCCATAATTGGCCTATCTGGGGTTGAAAGGCTCGATAAATGCACGGCGTTTCGCCGGGTACACCGGCTTCCGCGAGTGTGACGCTTATTTTGAGCGATGAAAAAGTAACAAAATATAATTTTATTTGTATATTGCAAAATCACAATAATCTTCCAATTTAGAACTACAAGTTAAAAAAAGAACTAACATAAATAAAATACACTTCAGCTAATTTATTTTCCCAAACCACGCGGAGCCGCACTATAAGGACTAAAGAGCCGCAGGTTGCCGACCCCTGATCTAAAGGGTTTAACAAAAAGGGGGAGCTTCCTGCTGGAAATTGAAATGTCCCCATGTCCCCACTGGGCGATCGTGGCTCAAGAGTTAGGAGTTCGCCTTGTAATCGAGCCCCGGCTTGGACAGTCTCGGTCGTTGTGTCCTTGGGCAAGACACTTCACCCGGCAAGACACTTCACCCGTTGCCTACTGGTGGTGGTCAGAGGGCCTGGTGGCGCCCCAGGGTGGCTGTAGCTACATCACCAGTGCGTGAATGTGTGCGTGAATGGGTGGATGACTGAACGTGGGTGCTTAACTAGTTAAAAAGAACAAACAAACATCTGTCTCTTATTTTTTATGCCACACAGGAAAGAAGCTTCAATGTCTGATGAGAAGACATTAATTTGTTGGTGTTTGTGGTGTTTGGTGCAGTTTTCTTGTTTTCTGGCTTGTTGTTTATTGACAGTGGAGATGAAGATCTCTAACAAGTTGATTTGTTCACATTTGCACATCTTAATTTTTAAGAGGAATGTGTTTTTTTGAGTTTGTACACTATATGCATGTAAGGCAACCGTTTCCTTTTTCTGTATCTCTCACTTAACTGCATTTTGCAGCATCATCAGGTTTTGTCTCATTAGGAGCCGCGTTTGTTGATTTGTTTTGTTTTTTTCTGTTTGCTGTATTCATTAAAATAAACGGATCATATCGTCAAAATGACAAATGTGGACAATTATCAAAGCTTACATTACAATTCTGACAGCTTGAGTTCACATGAATTTTCAAAAGAATATAAAAACCTGTGAAAGTGCTTTAAGCGTTTAAAACATGCGAGTAAAGAATGGAATCAGTAACATGTGAGCCCAGTGAAGTGCATCAAACAAGACAAGCGTGCTAAAGAGAGCCACTCATCCACATCACGGCGTGTCTGCGCCTTAACCTTTGAGGCTCTGTGGGCAGTAATGCTATCATCCCCCAGGTAGTGGGCTCCCAATCTCAGTGTCGGTGTTTCTGACAGATCGGCCTGCGAACCCCTCACAGCCGGACCACAGTCACAGTACAGACATGTTTGGATAATGCAGTCATGCTTCCTCTCTGCTGCCTGTCACTCCTTCTGTTATCTGAAAGACTTTTTTTCCTCTCTAGATTTCTCACTCACTTCCTGGCTCTTGGTTCATCTCACCAACATTTGCTTTGGTTTCATATCTTTTGATCAGACCGATCTCTTAAAAAATGTCTTGCACTGCTGTTACTTTACTCTTAGCAGTTTTTCACTTTTATCTTTCTTCCCCCTCCTTTTGTCCCCTCCTGTGCTTCTTCACCAGGCAAAGACATCCTGAGGGAGACCATTAAGTTCATGTACACAGACTGGGCGGACAGGGACAACGGCGACATGCGGCGGAAGACTCTGTTGGCCCTGTTTACAGGACCACCAGTGGGTGGCACCAGCTGTGGCCACTGCCAAACTCCATGCTGAGTTTCAGTCCCCAGTTTACTTTTACACGTTCTACCACCACTGCCAGACCGAGACGCGGCCCGAGTGGGCCGACGCCGCGCACGGAGACGAGATACCTTACGTGTTCGGCGTACCGATGATCGGTGCCACGGACCTGTTCCCGTGCAACTTCTCCAAGAACGATGTGATGCTGAGCGCTGTGGTCATGACTTACTGGACTAACTTCGCAAAGACTGGGTAGGCCTCATGTCACAGTAGTGTAAACTGTACACGTTACTGTATGTTCTCTGATAGCCTTCTAGTCATCTTGAATACTTGAATCTAGGTTGCTAGTTTAATTCCCGTGTGGCTTTGAAGAATTGAACATACTGGTTCACCAAAAGCATCCAGATCCCAGAGCAGCCGGTTGGTCTTAGATAGTTTAAAGGTTGCACAGAGAATGGGCCTCCTGTCTGTATTCAGTGTATTGATGCCACATGTTACTTATAATGGAGACTGAATATAACTTTGAACTGAAACGTTTAACCTTTATGCTCCACCAGGGACCCCAACCTGCCCGTCCCTCAGGACACCAAGTTCATTCATACCAAGCCCAACCGCTTCGAGGAGGTCATCTGGACCAAGTTCAACTGGAAGGACAAGCAGTACCTTCACATCGGTTTGAAACCTCGTGTCAGAGACAACTACAGAGCTAACAAAGTGGCCTTTTGGCTGGAATTAGTCCCTCATCTTCACAGCCTGCACGACGTGCTCTTTCCCACCACTACGCACTCCCCTGCAGGCCGTGACCCCGGCACCATGAGGCCCAGAAACAACGTTCCTCGAACCACTCGTCATCCTTACCCTACCTTCGCATCAGATCCTGAGCCCGAGGGCTCAGAGCGCCCGCCCCAGGACCACTTTCCCAGACACACCCGCGACTACTCCATCGAACTGAGCGTGACAGTTGCAGTTGGAGCGTCGCTCTTCTTCCTCAACATCCTGGCCTTCGCCGCCCTTTACTACAAGCGTGACAAGCGGCACGAGATGCGCCGGCACCGGCTGTCCCCTCAGCGGGGCGGCCCCGCCAACGACCTGGCTCACAGCCAGGAGGAGGAGATCATGTCCCTGCAGATGAAGGACTGGGAGCACGACGCTCACCACGACATGGAGCCCCTGCGACCCCACGACATCCTGCGGCCCACCTGCCCTCCCAACTACACCCTGGCGCTGCGCCGCGCCCCCGACAATGTGCCGCTGATGACGCCAAACACCATCACCGTGATCCCCAGCACCATCACCAGCATGCAGCCTCTTCACGCCTTCAACACATTCCCCTCCACCGCCACAACAACACCCTGCCCCACCCCCACTCCACCACCCAGGTATAGTGGGACAGGCCCGACACAGCGCCACCTAGGGACCAGGAACACTGGCTCTGCTACCGCTCTGGAAGGGAGGCCTCTAGACGTGGGCCTCGTTCTGTCCTCTTATTCTCTTCTTTCTCCAAAAGCAAACACACCTGCTGCGTCATGTGCTGTAAAACTTGGCAGCTCCCTCCACTGGTGGCATGTGGAGGTGCAACTGAAGTGTCCAGCAGCAGATGAGCAGTTTGGGGTGGGTGACTCAGATCTTTCAAAGATACTGTTTTCAAAGACGGTCTGCTGTTTCCAGGCTCAAGACCTCCAACATTTGTCAAAGGGACGAATGCTCTCTCTCTCCTCGCTGTTTTCTCTTTTTTACGCTGGCGTCATCTTTTTCAATCTCCTGTGTGTTATGTCCAAAATCTAAACGAGTCATATCGCTCCATGTTTGCTACTTTTGGTTTTCTCCCGCAGAGTAAGAGCATCGCAGGAGCATCGCAGGAGCATCGCAGGAGCATCGCAGGAGCATCGCAGGAGCATCGCAGGAGCTCCTGAAGTCAAACGACGCCTCCCAGCACTCATTTATTAAAACGGAGTCGATGCCAAAAGTCTTAAATGTTAGAATCAAAGCAACAGCTGTGAACTCAGTCATGGTGTCATGTGCAGCCTCCATCTTACTGTCACTACTTTTTCATTTTAGGGTACGTGAGGTAAAGCGTCCGTCGATGTAGCTTGATTGTACAAAATTATTTTTCTACGTTATTAACAAAACAGAGCAGAGACTGATGCTGCTCCTGTCTGACCCCCTTATGTCTGCCACATGTGTATTCTGACTTCATATCATCACTGCTCCCTCCCTCCTCCTCTCTCCATCCTACACCGCCTTTGTTATTTAACACCGACCCCCCCCAAACTGATAATCAGACAAATTCCCAAACAGCTGACTTCACTGTGTCGACACCGTTCCTGACTATTTCTGACCTCAGCTCAGCTCTGCTATTATCCTCACATTAAGGGTTCGTTCACCTGCCTGCAGATGATCTGTGAGCTCGTCGGTTGTAAATTAAACTCTAAGCACACTGAGGGTAACCGGGAGGCGTTCAGGGCCTGCAGTGCAGAGCTGCAACATGAAAAAAAGGGATGGGGGCTCAGATCTCCTGAACAGGGTGGAAACAACACGGTGGGTTTGTGCTGTTTGTGATTCCTGCTCCGTCACTCTGGTGGAGACGACTGCAGCTCAGCAGCGCTCCCTGCTGATCCTCTGATGAAGATGTCAACAGTATGTAAACTGAGCTGATGTGCTGCTGTTTGAGCCCACGTGGTAGCGTACGTCCAGTATGGGAGAACTTAGTCGCCGGTGCTGTCTTTGCTTGTGCTCTAGCTTTAGCCTGTTTGATTGTTTGTTTTCTATTTTATTACTGCCTAAAAGGGGAGGTGGGGGAAACACATGCCTGACTTCTCCTGTCAGAGGTTTTGTAAGCTCAGTGGAAGGGAAACGTGCACAATGTAAATCATAAAACAACTGACTGGGGCTGTGCTGCAGGTGGATCAGTGCTGTGGACAGTAGCTGTGGAAAAGAGACTGGACAAAGACTCTCAGCCTTAAATACAGGACAGAGGATGATCCGATCATCTTTCAGCTAACAGTGTCGAGCAGAAGGACGGCCGGCTGATGCGTCCGTACGAACCCTTTTGTACTCACTCCTGTGTATAAGGAGGTGGCGAGGGCTTGTGTAGTTAACCTCAGCACCACACAGCTACAGCAGAGGAGAGAACACAAACGAGTCCTTTCATTCGGCTCTGTTCTTTCTCCTTGTCTGTTTTATAAGCTAACACTAGAGGGCGCCATTGTGGCACATTCAGCGCTCACTCTGAGGTCACTGGACAGAGAAGAAAATACCAAACTGGGAGACGGATGGAGACGAAACATCTGGAAGATCAGAGCTGTACATTTTTAAGTGTAAGAAAAAAAACAGACAAAATATTTGTAAATATTAAATTTCTTGTTTATTTTGTTTGGGGTTTTTTTGTTTTATTGGAGTGAATGAATGATATGCTTATTTTGTGATGACAAAAGACAACAGGTGCAGTTTGTAATGAGCAGTGTTGGGTAAGTTACTTTAAAATAGTAACTTAGTTACATTACTAGTTACTTCTCTCAAAAGTAACTCAGTTACTTCAAGTTACTCGTTACTTTCGAAGTAACTAGTTACTAGGGAAAGTAACTTTGGTTTTACTCAGACTTCTCTTGTTAATGTGTTGCTTCCATAACTTTGCCAGTCTTCTAGCTTGCTTACTTGCCACAAGTGCACTGTGCCACCTACCAATAGAAAGGAAAAGATAATGTGCATATTTCCACGAGAGAAATCCCACCCCTGGACCATCATTGACTGCTGCCTTGATTCTAGCCTACGTCACAGCGTCATGTGCGCCTTTTACATCCAACACAAAAACTGCAGTCGTGGTGCTTTGATTGTACTCAGAACTCAGAAATTCTGCCTTCTGAATAGGAAGATGTAGGCAACACCAGACTGCAGATGAGCTGCATACAGGGCTGGACTGGGACAGAAAATCATCCCGGGCATTTTGACTAGAGACCGGCCCACCATTATAGGAAAAATCATAAAGCCTTTGAATGAAAATAAACACTGTTGTGACAGTGATGTACACTGTTCTGATGGTATATATGCATCAATCTATCAATCGTTTGTTGAAAGATTCAGATAATTATTTTTTAAAAGCTAGACATTTTAAATGAGAATAAGAAGGAAAAGTATTTCCTTGTGCCCCCCTCTCCCTGTTAATGCCCTACATGCCCCCCTGGCAACACTTTGCTAGACCCGCCCCTGCACAGTTACCAGCTGTCAGCTACCTAAAAAAGGATCCTGGTGTTATTTGTCTCTCAGAAACAGTTCATAATTCCCTTCAACTCATTCATGTCACCTAAAAGGTAAACCTGTTTCTCCATCACCTGCAGTGGCGTGTCTAGAAAATTTTTGTTGGGGGGGCCAGGTAGGGGCACAGATTTGGAGAAGGGTGGCAGATGTAATTGGCAGATAATGTTAAAAACAATTCTACCAACCGTTAACCATAATTCAATAATCCTATAAACCTAATAACCGAATGCGCTTTTAACTCTTATTAGAATGAGATTTTAACCACTACGGTGCAAAGTTTTTAGATACTGCATTGATAAAGTACAAGAGATACAATCAGTCAGTGTTTACTCAGCATTCAAGGACAGCAATATTTGCATAGTATTTTTACTGACATATAGTGCACATATGTTTTGGGCAAAAACATTTTTTAATATTAAAATACGAACATTTTTAACATACAATTGGCAAATTAGCCAATGCCAATGCAAAACCAATGCCTGTTAAAAAAAGAAGATAATCTTCTCACAAACTGGTGTTTGATTTTGAAACAGGAAAAAAGTGGGGAAACAAATGAAAAGACTAACATTTGAATAAAACCTGAAAGCAAGTAAATACTTTCTATGCTGCCTTATGGTAAACTTAATTATAATATTATTGATAAAGAACAACACTGGCTGATGATGAAATACAGTCAGCTGGCATGGTGACACTGCCAGTATTAACCTGCAGGGCTGGACTGGGACAGAAAATTGGGCATTTTCACTACAGACCGGCCCACCAGGTATTAAAGCCATAAAGCCTTTGAATGAAAACAAACCCTGTTGTGACAGTGATGTACAGTCTTGTTGGTATATGTATGATTTCTATACATTTTACGTCAGATAAAAACTTTGTCCGCAAGATTCAGATAATTATTTAATAAAAGCTAGATATTTTAAATGAGAATAAGAAAGAAAAGTATTTCTTTGTGCCCCCCTCTCCCTGTTAATGCCCTACCTGCCCCCTGGAAACACTTTGCTAGATCCGCCCCTGCACAGTTACCAGCTGTCAGCTACTTAGAAAAGGATCCAGGTGTTATTTGTCTCTCAGAAACAGTTCATAACTTCCCTTCAACTCATTCATGTGACCTAAAAGATAAACCTGTTTCTCCATCACCTGTTCAGCTCTGATGATTCAGTAAGGACATCTCCTGGTTTCATCTTCATGTTTCCCTCTCACCACATATCCAAACCGACATCATGACCAGCAGCTTTACAGCTGTGGCTCCAGCAAACATCAGCTGATACTAGAAATTAATATTAAATAAATTCTAACAACAGCTGATCAAGCTTAAACGTGCTGCTGTTGTTTAGCGCGACATCCGCTGGTTTCCTGTTTCTGGTGCAAAGTGGGCGATAAACAAACAAGAGAGACGATCAGCTGATCATTGATCAGTTTCATGATTGAAGTAGCAATAGAAGAGGGGGGGAGATAAGAGAAGAGGCAGCTGTAAAGACAGAATAACTCCAGCTTTGTGTCTTTTTCCATTCTAGCTGAAGTACGGGACAAACTGCGTCTCTTCTCAGCTCAATACGAAACGCATAATATTTTCTCTGAATGAGGGACCATTCCATTTTTTAAGGAGCTGTTGGCAACTCTACTAACTAACCTTATGAATAAAATAAAGTTCACTATCAGTAACATCATAGCAACCGAACAGCTGTACAGAAACTCCTCATGCTAGCTCACGCAGTACGAGTTATTGTAACTGACTGTAAAAAGTCAGCACAACGAAAATAAACTGCACCTAAACTTGGTTCATATCTGACCCAGATAGACTGCAGGTCATAACTTCTTACCTGAAGTTCAGTTCACCTGATGCTCGGACCGGCAGCCGCCTCGGGTCTCTGCTCCTGCCTCACCTTCCCTCATCCACCTGTTGCCTCTGTGGAAGCTCCGCCATAGTCACCACCAAACAACTGACTTATTTTTACACATCGACCTGCATCTGGCCAAGTATGTCCAAAATCTAAACGAGTCATATCGCTCCATGTTTGCTACTTTTGGTTTTCTCCCGCAGAGTAAGAGCATCGCAGGAGCATCGCAGGAGCACGCAGGAGATCGCAGGAGCTCCTGAAGTCAAACGACGCCTCCCAGCACCATTTATAAAACGGAGTCGATGCCAAAAGTCTTAAAAGTTAGAATCAAAGCAAAGCTGTGAACCAGTCATGGTGTCATGTGCAGCCTCCATCTTACGTCACTACTTTTTCATTTTAGGGTACGTGAGGTAAAGCCTCCGTCGATGTACTTGATTGTACAAAATTATTTCTCACGTTATTAACAAAACCGAGCAGAGACTGATGCTGCTCCTGTCTGACCCCTATGTCTGCCACATGTGTATTCGACTTGTGTGTGTGTGTGGGTGTGTGTGTGTGTGTGTGTGTGGTGTGTGGTGTGTGTGTGTGTGTGTGTGTCAGAGCTGCTGTCGCTGTGTGTGATATCACATCTGCATCACTCAAGCGTAGGCGGCCCCGCGTCAGACACAACAAACAAAAAGCAGAAAAAGGCCAACAGTAAAAACTCAGACTCCAGCATGAGCCCTTCCTGCTGCTTAACAATCACCTTCTCCATATCATCACTGCTCCCTCCCTCCTCCACTCTCCATCCTACACCGCCTTTGTTATTTAACACCGACCCCCCCAAACTGATATCAGACAAATTCCCAAACACCTGACTCACTGTGTCGACACCGTTCCTGACATTTCTGACCTCAGCTCAGCTCTGCTATATCCTCACATAAGGGTTCGTTCACCTGCCTGCAGATGATCTGTGAGCTCGTCGGTTGTAAATTAAACTCTAAGCACACTGAGGGTAACCGGGAGGCGTCAGGGCCTGCAGTGCAGAGCTGCAACAGAAAAAAAGGGATGGGGGCTCAGATCTCCTGAACAGGGTGGAAACAACACGTGGGTTGTGCTGTTTGTGATTCCTGCTCCGCACTCTGGTGGAGACGACTGCAGCTCAGCAGCGCTCCCTGCTGATCCTCTGATGAAGATGTCAAACAGTATGTAAACTGAGCTGATGTGCTGCGGTTTGAGCCCACGTGGTAGCGTACGTCCAGTATGGGAGAACTTAGTCGGTGCTGTCTTTGCTTGTGCTAGCTTTAGCCTGTTTGATTGTTTGTTTTCTATTTATTACTGCCTAAAAGGGAGGTGGGGGAAACACATGCCTGACTTCTCCTGTCAGAGGTTTTGTAAGCTCAGTGGAAGGGAAACGTGCACAATGTAAATCATAAAACAACTGACTGGGGCTGTGCTGCAGGTGGATCAGTGCTGTGGACAGTAGCTGTGGAAAAGAGACGGGACAAAGACTCTCAGCCTTAAATACAGGACAGAGGAGATCCGATCATCTTTCAGCTAACAGTGTCGAGCAGAAGGACGGCCGGCTGAGGCGTCCGTACGAACCCTTTTGTACCACTCCTGTGTATAAGGAGGTGGCGAGGGCTTGTGTAGTTAACCTCAGCACCACACAGCTACAGCAGAGGAGAGAACACAAACGAGTCCTTTCATTCGGCTCTGTTCTTTCTCTGTCTGTTTTATAAGCTAACACTAGAGGGCGCCATTGTGGCACATCAGCGCTCACCTGCTGGTCACTGGACAGAGAAAGAAATACCAAACTGGGGAGAGATGGAGACGAAACATCGGAAGATCAGAGCGTGTACATTTTAAGTGTAAGAAAAAAAACAGACAAAATATTTGTAAATATAAATTTCTGTTTATTTTGTTTGGGGTTTTTTTGTTTTATTGGAGTGAGGAATGATATGCTTATTTTGTGATGACAAAAGACAACAGGTGCAGTTTGTAATGAGCAGTGTTGGGTAAGTTACTTTAAAATAGTAACTTAGTTACATTACTAGTTACTTCTCTCAAAAGTAACTCAGTTACTTCAAGTTACTCGTTACTTTCGAAGTAACTAGTTACTAGGGAAAGTAACTTTGGTTTTACTCAGACTTCTCTTTGTATGTGTTGCTTCCATAACTTTGCCAGTCTTCTAGCTTGCTTACTTGCCACAAGTGCACTGTGCCACCTACCAATAAAAGGAAAAGATAATGTGCAGATTACTACACCCTGGCGCTGCGCCGCGCCCCCGACGACGTGCCGCTGATGACGCCAAACACCATCACCATGATCCCCAGCACCATCACCAGCATGCAGCCTCTTCACGCCTTCAACACATTCCCCTCCACCGGCCACAACAACACCCTGCCCCACCCCCACTCCACCACCAGGGTATAGTAGGGACAGGCCCGACACAGCGCCACCTAGGGACCAGGAACACTGGCTCTGCTACCGCTCTGGAAAGGAGGCCTCTCGACTGGGCCTTCGTTCTGTCCTCTTATTCTCTTCTTTCTCCAAAAGCAACTACACCTGCTGCGTCATGTGCTGTAAGACTTGGCAGCTCCCTCCACTGGTGGCATGTGGAGGTGCAACTGAAGTGTACAGCAGCAGATGAGCAGTTTGGGGTGGGTGACTCAGATCTTTCAAAGATACTGTTTTCAAAGACGGTCTGCTGTTTCCAGGCTCAAGACCTCCAACATTTGTCAAAGGGACGAATGCTCTCTCGCTCCTCGCTGTTTTCTCTTTTTTACGTTGGCGTCATCTCTTTTTGTCCATCTCCTGTTGTGTTATGTGCACATTATGCTTCTCTTTTCTACATCCGTGTTTTACTTACTGCTCTCTTCCTCTCATTGACACGCCTCCCTTCCTGCTCTTCTCTAAAAATTCCCGATCTGCTGAGCAGTTTGGAGGGGGGAGGCGTACACTAAACATATAACTATGAAAACACTGATATCTTTCATTCGACCAGCATTTTTAGGTGCCAAGTAAGTACTGCTGTGTTTCATTTCTCATCGAGGGAGAAGAAAACGAAAGAAAATAGAGTATCGCTATTTACCGTCAACTAACAGAGTTCTGTCATGTTCTCGTGACAAAGTGCCAAACTGGCCTCAGTCGTGTTTTTCTTTCTTTCATCTTCTCTTTTTTTGTTGTTTTGTTGAAGCGTTTGTTTAATTGTTGTTTTTTATTGTGTGGAAAGAATTTTTCTGAAAATATAGATATAGAGAAATGATATTATATATAGTTCTATATAAAATGTGTACAAAGGAGAAAGTATATAAAGGGTTTTCTCAGTGGGGGATCTATGCATGAATTATTTTTAAAGACGCGGGGAAAAGGACACTGTACCTGTCGATGCACGTTTTCCAAAATCTAAACGAGTCATATCGCTCCATGTTTGCTACTTTTGGTTTTTGGTTTTCTCCCGCAGAGTAAGCGCATCGCAGGAGCTCCTGAAGTCAAACGACGCCTCCCAGCACTCATTTATTAAAACGGAGTCGATGCCAAAAGTCTTAAACGTTTAGAATCAAAGCAACAGCTGTGAACTCAGTCATGGTGTCATGTGCAGCCTTCATCTTACTGTCACTACTTTTTCATTTTAGGGTACGTGAGGTAAAGCGTCCGTCGATGTAGCTTGATTGTACAAAATTATTTTTCTACGTTATTAACAAAACAGAGCAGAGACTGATGCTGCTTCCTGTCTGACCCCCTTATGTCTGGCACATGTGTGTGTGTGTGTGTGTGTGTGTGTGTGTGTGTGTGTGTGTGTGTGTGTGTGTGTGTCGCTGTGTGAGTGTGATATCACATCTGCATCACTCAAGCGTAGGCGGGCCCGCGTCAGACAACAATAAACAAAAAGCAGAAAAAGGCCAACAGTAAAAACTCAGACTCCAGCATGAGCTCCTTCCTGCTGCTTAACCAATCACCTTCCTCCATATCATCACCGCTCCCTCCCTCCTCCTCTCTCCATCCTACACCACCTTTGTTATTTAACACCGACCCCCCCCCCCAAACTGATAATCAGACAAATTCCCAAACACCTGACTTCACTGTGTCGACACCGTTCCTGACTATTTCTGACCTCAGGTCAGCTCTGCTATTATCCTCACATTAAGGGTTCGTTCACCTGCCTGCAGATGATCTGTGAGCTCGTCGGTTGTAAATTAAACTCTAAGCACACTGAGGGTAACCGGGAGGCGTTCAGGGCCTGCAGTGCAGAGCTGCAACATGAAAAAAAGGGATGGGGGCTCAGATCTCCTGAACAGGGTAGAAACAACACGGTGGGTTTGTGCTGTTTGTGATTCCTGCTCCGTCACTCTGGTGGAGACGACTGCAGCTCAGCAGCGCTCCCTGCTGATCCTCTGATGAAGATGTCAACAGTATGTAAACTGAGCTGATGTGCTGCTGTTTGAGCCCACATGGTAGCGTACGTCCAGTATGGGAGAACTTAGTCACCGGTGCTGTCTTTGCTTGTGCTCTAGCTTTAGCCTGTTTGATTGTTTGTTTTCTATTTTATTACTGCCTAAAAGGGGAGGTGGGGGAAACACATGCCTGACTTCTCCTGTCAGAGGTTTTGTAAGCTCACTGGAAGGGAACGTGCACAATGTAAATCATAAAACAACTGACTGGGGCTGTGCTGCAGGTGGATCAGTGCTGTGGACAGTAGCTGTGGAAAAGAGACTGGACAAAGACTCTCAGCCTTAAATACAGGACAGAGGATGATCCGATCATCTTTCAGCTAACAGTGTCGAGCAGAAGGACGGCCGGCTGATGCGTCCGTACGAACCCTTTTGTACTCACTCCTGTGTATAAGGAGGCGGCGAGGGGTTGTGTAGTTAACCTCAGCACCACACAGCTACAGCAGAGGAAAGAACACAAACGAGTCCTTTCATTCGGCTCTGTTCTTTCTCCTTGTCTGTTTTATAAGCTAACACTAGAGGGCGCCATTGTGGCACATTCAGCGCTCACTCTGAGGTCACTGGACAGAGAAGAAAATACCAATCTGGGAGACGGATGGAGACGAAACATCTGGAAGATCAGAACTGTACATTTTTAAGTGTAAGAAAAAAAAACAGACAAAATATTTGTAAATATTAAGTTTCTTGTTTATTTTATGTTTTGTTTTTTTTGTTTTTTTGGAGTGAATGAATGATATGCTTATTTTGTGATGACAAAAGACAACAGGTGCAGTTTGTAATGAGAAGAAAAAAATGGCCGTTAGCTTGAGGTTTCAAATGAGTTCATCCTTACCACCGATCAGTTTTGTCTTTGTTTTTTCAACATTTATTTTATTTTTGTCATAACGTTGATCGTTATCATGTGACCATCCTGTAGCAGGAAGGTCGCTGTAGCAGAAGTCATCTCCACTGAAGCCCCCTCACAGCAGAGGGCCAGTCATGCTGTTTATTAGGATTTGCTAGTTTTCAGTGAGAAAAAACATTTTCATCAAGTTTTAAATCCTTTCGTTGCTCTTTTCTCTGCTATTATCATAAAATCGTCGTCCTCTTTTCAAGCCTTAGCTCGCTTTTATTTTGAAATATGAGTCTTGTGATCAGAGATGAATCTGTGCTGCATGATGTGCGTAACATCAGAGCGATAAAAGCCAGCTTTGCCTTTCAGTGATTCGCAGTAAGGACATAAATGACCTAAACTGAGACTGAAAAAAGTGCAGTCAGTTAAATGTTAGCTCACCTAACATGTAGCAGTTTTTACATGTAGCCATGTTTGACAGACTCCAGGGCTTTGATACCATAAGATGCCTCATATCCTCACAGACTCATGAGATCACACAGGTGGTCTGACCTGCTCGTGTCACACTGTGCTGTCTGTCCGTCCGTTGTTTTTCTCCTGCAGTGATGTCATGTAGCAGAAAAACAGTTGGATGCTGGAAAAGTGCAGAGCGATGGGTGACGTGGGGAGTACATCACAGTCTGTGTGTGTTCAACAGCTGTTAGAGCCACACTTTGTCCTTTCTGTGGTATAACTGCTGGATTTAGCAAAGCAAAGCAAAACATGATGATTGGATGATCCTGTGTCACGTCCACAGTGTCAAACGTGCACAGAGACAGTGACACCCACAGAGAAACCCTCAGCTTGGTGTCCATTGCAAATCTGCACCTGTTGTCTTCTTTCTACTTTCTTTGTTGAACTCAGAAACTCGAGACTTGAGATGAAGAAAAATGTTAAATAATGGAATAAAAAAAAGATGATTATTAAAAAAAGTAAAGTAAAATTATATAAATAAATGAGGTGATGATATTTCTGTTACTTTAGAAGTTATTATACACTGTATGCTGTGATTCTGATCTGGGAAACATTAAAGACATTCATAGCCAGACTGCTGACTTTGTGTTTTTATTCAGTCACCTAACAGAAGTGCAGTAAGAAACGATTTAGCCCATCCTGATTTCTTAGCTATTTGCATATTTGCCGCACTCACGTGTTTCAGATCGTGAAGCAAATTTTTATGATAGATAAAGATGACCAGAGTCAGTGTAAAATAAAGCTTTTACATGTATTGCTGGGAGGTCGGCAGCTCCCTCCACTGCTTGGCCCTCTGTGAAAAACAACTGGGATCCAGCTTCCCTGTGATGCTGAATCATATAAGCGGAAGAAAATAAATAGATCGAAGGATGGATGATTGTATTTTGTGTACAATTGTTGAAGTGTAAAAAGGGTTGGCCCTCCGTGGTGCCCTAAGCAAAGTTTGATTTTTGGGGCCCTTTAATAGTGCCAATAATACTGATTAATGATCACCTACTATAAATGTATTTCATTTTCTAATGTTGATGTTGTTGTAATCCACAGTGAAAAATGTCATAAAAACAGATAACAAATTTGCAACTTTCATGAAAATGTTTTCATTAATATTTAAAAAAAAACAGCAAAACACCTCCCCCTGCTGGCCACACAGAGAAACAATAGATCAAACCTGAGAGCTGCACAGTTGCAGCAGTGTGGTTTACGTCATTGTGTTGTCAGCCTGTTTTACACATCGGTGGTTTCTTATTGACGTGTAAAAAGATCTGAAATCGTAGTAAATTCAGCTGCTATTGTGGGCTGGGGATGATTTACACTTAACATTTTAATAACTGGGTACTGAATGTCAGAGGCCCAATGTTCCCTCTAATTTTTCACGTGTCTGAGCGAACAGACAAACTCCCTGAGCGATCCCTTGGACCAATGAGCGACATCAGACGTGTGCACTGTGGTCACGCCGGCATCGAATCCATCCAAGTTTCATGGTTTATTAAAATAATCAAATTACAGCGTTTACATTTATGTTAGACTACTTTTAATTAACTGCTTTAGCCCATTTATGAAAATGTAAAAGAAATCTTGTTCATGACCTGTGTAGTATGTTAACACTATTGGAAGTAAAAATAACTTGAACTCCAATTTCGAAAACACAACTTTCTTTCTTTTCTTTTTTTTCTTTTATACAGCTCTGACTTGTATTATGAGTCTGTGGTCTGGGAGAGAGTCCTGTAACTCTCTGTCTCCAAAATACAGCATATAATGACCAATGCTGGGCAATTAATTATATAGTTACTTCTTCAAAAAAGTAACTCAGTTTGGCAAACAACGTTTTTTGCAGCTATTTTTTTAAATGCAGCCAAGGCATTTTTAAATAAACATTTCAAACTATTTACAGAACAATCAGCTGTTCTGCATCAAATCTGATGCCACACAAATTATTTGTGCCACTCCAAAAAATAATTTCTGTCCACTATGAGATAAAGGAGAACAAGAGCCTGATACCTGCAGGCCTGACAGCAGCAGATGTATCACTCCTGTACAGTGCTTTAAGTGGCCCAGAAGAGGTGCCGGTACTCTATTTTTTTTCCGCCTCCCCTGAGGTAACAACAACTATATTGAATGGGTTTTATATACAACAGTCAACAGACAACCTTATACAAAATAATAAATCATTTTATTAGTTTGTGGATTTGCTTGAGCTAGAAAGAGCTACTGAACATAAATAAAATGTGCAAAAAGGTATTGAATTTTTTTTTTTAACAAAATGTACATAAAATAAATTATAAACTAATTTGTATTTTGCTCTCTCTTGAGTCACTGCTGGTATCAGCAGCAGCACTTGTAAAGTGTACCTGCAGAGCTTGGTAGTTCTCCCATACTACTTTCACTGTTCTCTCACTTGAAGCAACCCAAACATAATAACCATAGAACAGTAGAACATAATCTTGAGTCTTGAAGATGGTTCATTTCTTTACCCCTGAAAAATATACAAAAGCAGATTCAGCAAAATACAATCACAGTACACCAAATGAAAAATGAGAAATACTGTACAAATCATTTTACCTAGAAAAGGCTCCAGCACGTTTTGGGCTCCACTTTCCTTTCACTTTGGGCTTCGCAGTTTGTGGATGCTGCACTTCTCCTCCCTAGTGCCAGCCATGTCTGCACATATGTTTGTGTGTTAAACTGATCCAAGGGTGGTCCGTTGGATTTCAGGAAAATCATATTTGAAAGCCTTTTGATGTTGAGAGAGTTTCTTTTATCTGTCAAAGTATCATTCATTGAGCTGAAAGCTCGCTCGCATTCACTTGTTGATACTGCAATGGTGTGGACAGCTGTAAGAAGCGGCTTCAGGGCTGCTGGTGTCTTGGAAGCTTTAAGGTCTTTATACTCCCTAAATCCTAGGACACTTTCCCTCTCCCCAACTCTGAATCTCTGACATAAACGTCTGACCGCTGCATCCCCATATTGAATATCTAGAGATGCAGGCCAGGAGTCAGACTGGAGGACCTTGATGTCTGAGAGGAGGTGACTATCTGTCTTTTCAGATGAGGTTTTACTGACATGCGAGGAAGTTGTTGGAGTCATCCTGCACTTAACATTTTCAGCCAGGCTACGGAAAAAATTGGCCATGGTTGATTTTTATAACCCTCTGATTTTCATGCAGGCATACATTTCTGAAGATTTTCTCCTTTTCAGCTTCAATGGCAGTTTGTGTGGGACCAGGTGTGGATACCATTGACTCAAACACCCGGATTTGTCGGTCCAGCTGCCTGTCGGCTTGATCCAAAGTCATGTCCCATCTCTGGAGCATTCTTGAGAGGTCACTGAGTTCTGTGAAAGTGTCATACATGATGCCAAGATTGACCACAAAAGAAACAGTAGTGAGAACATCATTGAGTCCTTTGTATTTTGCTCTCTCTCTTGAGTCCCTGCTGGTATCAGCAGCAGCACTTGTAAAGTGTACCTGCAGAGCTTGGTAGTTCTCCCATACTGCTTTCACTGTTCTCTCACTTGAAGCAACCCAACGCACTGATAAAACACGGCCTATCACAAGGAGACGTTGTCCAACATTGTGAGCACTCTCGGTTAACTCCCTTTGGTTTTTTGGTGATGCATGGTAGAGGGAGTAAAGCTGATCTAAGAATATTTTAAAGTGGTTGATTCCTCCTACCTCCTTCAAAACATCACAAACTGCCAGTTCCAGTCTGTGATTGGAACAATGCCAGACAAACAGGTAAGGGAATTTGGAACAAAGCTGCGCAGCAACTCCTGCTTTCCTCCCAAGCATCACTGAGGCTCCATCACAAGCAAATGCCAACAAATGTTGCTGTAGGTAGTGAGGGTCAAAGCCATTATTATGAACACATCCTAACAGTGCTTCAGTGATGTCCTTTGCTGTGGTCCCCTGCAGCTCAATCAGTTCAAAAAATATTGTGTCTGGATTTTCACTGGAAATAGCTGACCGCAGGCACACGACAAGCACAGACTTTCCACTTATTGTAGTGGATTCATCAATGAGCACACACAATTTTCTTTCATTCATCACTATGTCATTGACTACCTTCTTTTCATTTCAGCTGCAATGTGATCCAGTATATTTGCACATGAGTTATTAGAGTGCAAAACTCTGCCCATCTTGACACCATTTAAGACTTGCAACTGGACATCTATTGGCATGTCTGTAAAGGGACGCCCATGCTTGCCAATCTTATAAGCTGTTCTAAACACATTGCAAGTTGAAGCGTAGTCAGCCTTTCTCATATCTTCAATGTGTTTTTGCATTGTATTTTGTGTTGCCTTCTCTTTTATTTCAACTGCTTTCTTGTGATAAATTGAGTCTCTGTGCTCTTTTATTTTCTTTCGTGGTGAGTTTTGTTGTGCAGCCTTGTCCCTTCCAAAAGACGAGATTAAGCACCCACTCCACTCCTGCGACACTCTCTGCCCTTGCTGCATGTCCACGCGAGCACAAACTTGACTACACACACTACAACCCAACTTTTGATTTCTGCTGATCAGCCACTTGTAATTTGTGGAGAAATACCGGACTTGTGCTTGGGACCAACATTCTGGCCACTCATGCTCGCTAACGCGGCTGTTGTCATCGGTAGAAATGGTGTCATTCTCGTCCTCGTCGTTGCCAAAAGTGCCGTCGTCCGCGGCTGCGGCACTAGTGCAGCTTTCATTAGCTTGCGTCTGACCTGCAGCGATATCATTCTGGCTTGGTGGGGTGTCAGCCAGCGAGTCCTCTGATTCTGACCTTGTTCTTTTACTACTCAGAGTCTGAAGCCAGGAGAGCATATTAAGTGTTCATTGTTTTTGTATTTTAACGAGCAGCTGTTTGCGCGTTTTACACACCCTCTCCGGACCACGTTGAGTTGTTGACATGACAACGGCAAAAGCGACGCATGCGCTTTTCACTTGTAAAACACATTGGTGTATGGGTAATGTAGTCTCTGCTCTCGGTGGGACGAATTAGGATGCGTGCTTGTGAAGGGCGCTCTGAAAAGCGGCAGTGCAGCCAAACGATGTGCAAATGAGAGTACCTGTACGCTAAAAGCACGTTCTGGGAGCATGGAGAGGTGGCGGTACTCTCAAGAGCTATATTTAGAAGTGGCGGTACTGAGTACCGGCGCGTACCAGCCCACTTAAAGCACTGCTCCTGTAACACCTGTAACATTCAGCAGTCGCCTCATTGTTCTGACGCACACAACAAAACTACTGACTACACTACACACTAACTACACAAGATTTGCGCTAAACGTCGCAAATCTCTCACATCTCAAAACACCACCGTCACTCCTAAAACTTCCCCCGTCTCTTAACAACTAGATGCCACGTTGCCATATCATTTTTTGATTGGTCGACATGGTACTTTTTTGGACGAATAGGAAAGGCAGAGGGGGTGGGGTTTGTTTTTGCTCACAGGTGGAGAGCGCTTTCGAGCCTTTTTTCTTATAAAACGCCGATTTAACCGTTTCTTCCCGCAGTAAATATAAACAACCAGTATTCAGGAAGAAAACCAAACATTGCATTTTTTTTTATCACAACTCTGGTTTTACGTGGCCTATCAACACGATTTAAAAACTGGTGTAAAGTCCCCAATTTTTCCGTCAATTGTTCCGTCTGTCCTGCTCACATCTCCAATGGTTGTACACGTTGTCATTAACATGGCTTCACTCCACATCAGCCACGCCGCTTTGACAGCTAAAACACCGGCGTTGGCACATAAGGACGCTGTCATAGCCTGTCAACAACGTTGATTGGCTGCGCATATACGCATTATTGGCTGGACTATGGGATAAGGTGGCATCGTTCCCATATGGGAGCAGCCAGTCACTCACTAACACTGCAATACAGCATTGTTAAAGTATTAATTTTAATTTCAATTCAGGTTAGATTTTTTTGTGCGCAACGCAGAATTTCTGTGCGCAGAGACTGTGCCAGCAGTGCGCAATTCAGAATCAGAATCAGAATCAGAATCAGAAAGGGTTTATTGCCAGATGTTGAGGGGGTTTACAACATTAGGAAATTGCTGCGGTGCTTCAGTGCAACATACTGTCATAAAAATATAAAAATAAGAATAAGAATTAAAAGTGCTAAGTGGATAGATATATACATGATATATACATGAGTGCAGGTGGTGATCAGTGCCAAACATGGAATGATGCAGTGAACACAGCGTAGGGTCATGTGTTAGTGGTGGGAACAGTCATATGGTTATTGTTCATGTGTCCAACAGCAGAGGGGAAGAAACTGTTCTTATGGCGAGAGGTTCTGGTGCGAATGGACCGGAGCCTCCTGCCTGAGGGGAGCAGGTCAAACAGACTGTGTCCAGGGTGAGAAGGGTCAGCTGAGATCCGAGCTGCACGCCGCAGTGTCCTGGAGGTGTACAGGTCCTGCAGAGATGGGAGTCTGCAGCCAATCACCTTCTCAGCAGAGCGCACAACACCCTGCAGTCTCTGTTTGTCCCTGATAGTGGCTCCAGCGTACCACACAGTGATGGAGGAGGTGAGGATGGACTCGATGATTGCAGTGTAGAACTGCATCATCGTCCGTGTTGGCAGGTTGAATTTCTTCAGCTGCCTCAGGAAGTACATCCTCTGCTGGGCTTTTTTAATGACGGAAGTGATGGTGGGCTCCCACTTCAGGTCCTGGGTGATGTTGGTACCCAGGAAGCGGAACGAGTCCACAGAGGTGATGGGGGTGTCAGTCAGGATGATGGGGGGGAGTGGAGCTGTGTGCTTCCTGAAGTCCCTAATTGCGCACGTGCGCAGCTTAGAGGGAACATTGCATAGGCCCACTAAAAGTTACAAAATAAGCTACTATCAAATACATTTACTGTAAACACATCAGAAGGTTATTTATGTGGCAAAAAGTTAGATCTATACAAAATGTTGCAGGGAAACGGAGAAGGAGCTCGTATAGGTTTGAGTTTTATTCACATCTGTTGTGCAGGTACAAATAGCAGAGTGGAAAACTTTATACTTTGTGTTTGCAAACATTAATTTATGAAGATTAATTAACATGAGTGTAGCACAAAGTAAAGGTGAAAGCAGTATTCTGACATGACAGTGCAATCAAAACACATTTTGCCACTACAATCTGTGAATAATTGTGACAAACAACTGTCATTTTAATATTGGACAAACTAGTTGTGCAGCCCTAACCTGAAATATGCTGTTTGTTCTGAATGAAAAACGTTAGTCTTTGGTAAACATTTTAATCGCATTTATAGATGCGATATGTTATTTCAGTTAAGACTGAATGTTACCACACGTTCCCATCATTAGAGCGCATTTAAAGTGTGGAGAAGTCTGTGAAGGTTCTCAGTCATCCAGGTCATCGTAGTCTAAGGAGCTTGGAAAGAAAAGCGTCTGGACTTCTTTGAGTTACTTGAAGACGTTTCACCTCTCATCCGAGAAGCTTCTTCAGTTCTAAGGGTCAAATGGTGGAGAGTCCAAGCTGTATTGAAGAATTTCTAACTTCATGTAGGCTAAACAGTGGCCTAGAATTAGACTCAAAATCCTGCAGTGCCCAAAATAAAGGGGGCATTAATGTGCCAGATTCTACAGAACACCAGAAATAACTGCTAAGATGGGTCCAACACATCTGAGTTCATGCTGGAGGAACTGTGGGACACACTCTGCCAACCACACTCATATATTGTGGCTCTGCCCTAAACTCTGTGTATTCTGGAGGCAGATATTTGATGCTCTCAAAGACATTTTCCAAGGTAAATATTCCACTAAGTCCTACAGCAGCAGTGTTGGGAAGGATTGCAGAACATATTGACTGCAAAGCCAAAACTTACTTGGTAAATATATGACTCACTGCAGCCCTAAAATGCATAACTATCAGATGGTTAAAACCAGATATAATATATGGATCCATGTCTGTCTGATGGAACAAATTACATACTCAGACTACAGAAACAAGTCTTTGAGAAACGGTGGGGACCCATGTTACCTTTCCTATTACAATGAAGAACACCACCTAATTTTGTGAGCTCTCTCTCTCTACACACGCACACACGTGTGTGCTGGACATTCATGGCTGCTTTGTGTAGTTACAGTTGAATAGAGGAAGTGTAGGATGTATCACTGCTGATTCAAAATAACATGTAAGAGTTTGTGGAATGTTCTTTGTCTCTGTGTCTGTATATAAGATGTAAGGGCGGTGGCCACAATTCAGAGATGGTCCTGGTGTTTCACTGGGAAGCTCTCTCCACATTGTAATGTGTTTATTAAACCCGCTTCAAATCAAGCTCACTGGGTGCAGGTTATTGTTAAATTTTCCTCAACAATTTGGCGTTGTCAGGCAGGATTCCTCCGGTGAGTTTTGCTGAATCACCGGTATGCGGTGACTGGCCATCCTGAGGTAAAATTGCCTCAGTCCCACCGTTCCTTTGTTTTCAAAAAGGGGGAACGGCGGGGTGTGCTTCAGCAACTCACACATGCAGGAATTTTTAAAAGAACCAAGAGAGGCACTGCAGAGGATCTCCATCAGTGAGCTGTTTTGATTTGGGAGGGTTTTATACGGGTGTAATTCATGGTTTGTATCACTGCAGTGAAAACTGATGTTACTGATCACGAGAGAGGAACATATGTTAGTGACAAGTTTCTGTGTTGTGTCCCACCTGTATCTACACAGACCCTGTGGTCTATATCATGAGCACCTACACATTAAACAACTGTAACATTATAATGGCATCAAGCTCACACTGAGGCCTGTGGGGCACTATCAGCCAGTGAGACAACAGACAAATTTCAGTGTTTTAACATATGAATATTAAATACTTAAGGGCTACTTGTTTAAACAATGGAGGTGAACGATACATCATCATTTTACATGATAATATCACAGATGATAGACTAATTGAATAGATTTTAGGTGCTTGTGCATTCTTAAAGTCTGATATGTTGAACTGAACTGAGTGTGTCAGCTGTTCAAAGCCTCTCCCAGTCAGTGCTGTTCTCCATGCCTGTCTTACTGCACATGGTGTTATTAGCACAAACACTTTAAAGGTGAACATTTAGGACTTACTGCAAATGTTACTATGTCAAAGTTTCTGTGACTCAAAAAGGGGAAATTTTGATTTTTTTATTTCCACACCTAATTTATTTAAAAGTATTTAATAGCATATAAAACCCGAAATATGCTTCGGTTCACATTTAACTCCAGAAAATCATCAATCAAAACATGGATATTACCTGACCACAGATTCGTGGTGATGTCACTGCTATTTTAACAGTTTGGTGTCTTTGCTTTGTTTGCTGGTTGTAGAAATGGTTTATTTGAGCTTTGAGCTGAGATTCAGAGGTTTCTGTGGACACTGCTCATGTCGGCACTTATATTTCTGACCTTTTCTTATAACCGATTAAACATGATCTCCTCCCTTTTGCCCCCATTTTTGGTGGTGTAGGCACAAATGATCAGGCATGACATTTTCATAATAAATAAGATACTGCAAATACTTATTTGTGCGATTGAAGTGAATTGAAAATGTGTATGCAATCATACAGTTTTAAAAGATTTGGCCTAAATAACGTTGGAGTGAATGAGTCTAAACATGATGACCAAACTAGTGATACCCTGACACACACACACACACACACACACACACACACACACACACACACACACACACACACACACACAATGTTATGCCAGTTTCAGCTGAAACTATGTTTCAAACCATATTCCGGGTTTTTAGTTCACCATTTATGATGTTTCAAGAAGAAAATAAAAGACAGATCTGAATGTTTGAAAATGTTTTGGAAAGATTCTGTAAAGATGAGATGAAAAATACTCAAAGGATAAATTTAATTGGTTTATTATTTAGATAAGGTGAAAAAAGTTAAACAAACAAATAAATAAAGAAAAAAGGCAGAGGAGAGAAAACCCCAACAATCCCCTCTGAGCAAGCACTTGGCGACAGTGGGGAGGAAAAACTGCCTTTAAACGGGCAGAAACCTCCGGCAGAACCAGGCTCAGGAGGGACAGTCAACTGCCGGGACTGGTTGGGGGTTTTAAATGGATGATTCCTCATCCATTTAACACATCTTTGGTGGAGTTTAAATGTAAAATGGGCAAAATTCATCGTGATCGTGACTCCTCACGTCAGCATGCTTGGTTACCCGACAACATTAAAACGACTTGCAAAGATGTTTTAAGTGGATGATTCCTCATCCATTTAAAACATCTTTGGTTGCGTTTAAATGTAAAATGCGCAAAATTCCTCACGATCGTGACTCCTCACGTCAGCATGCTTGGTTAGACGATCACAAAAAAATGACTCGCAAAGATGTTTTAAATGGATGAGGAATCATCCATTTAAAACATCTTTGGTTGCGTTTAAATGTAAAATGCGCAAAATTCCTCACGATCGTGACTCCTCACGTCAGCATGCTTGGTTAGACGATCACAAATAAATGACTCGCAAAGATGTTTTAAGTGGATGATTCCTCATCCATTTAAAACATCTTTGGTTGCGTTTAAATGTAAAATGCGCAAAATTCCTCACGATCGTGACTCCTCACGTCAGCATGCATGGTTAGACGATCACAAATAAATGACTCACAAAGATGTTTTAAGTGGATGATTCCTCATCCATTTAAAACATCTTTGGTGGCGTTTAAATGTAAAATGCGCAAAATTCCTCGTTTTACGCAGGACTCCTCACGTCAGCATGCATGGTTAGACGATCACAAAAAAATGACTCGCAAAGATGTTTTAAATGGATGAGGAATCATCCATTTAAAACATCTTTGGTTGCGTTTAAATGTAAAATGCACAAAATTCCTCGCGATCGTGACTCCTCACGTCAGCATGCTTGGTTAGACGATCACAACAAAACGACTCGCAAAGATGTTTTAAATGGATGATTCCTCATCCATTTAAAACATCTTTGGTTGCGTTTAAATGTAAAATGCGCAAAATTCCTCACGATCGTGACTCCTCACGTCAGCATGCATGGTTAGACGATCACAAAAAAATGACTCGCAAAGATGTTTTAAATGGATGAGGAATCATCCATTTAAAACATCTTTGGTTGCGTTTAAATGTAAAATGCGCAAAATTCCTCACGATCGTGACTCCTCACGTCAGCATGCATGGTTAGACGATCACAAAAAAAATGACTCGCAAAGATGTTTTAAGTGGATGATTCCTCATCCATTTAAAACATCTTTGGTTGCGTTTAAATGTAAAATGCGCAAAATTCCTCACGATCGTGACTCCTCACGTCAGCATGCTTGGTTAGACGATCACAAAAAAATGACTCGCAAAGATGTTTTAAGTGGATGATTCCTCATCCATTTAAAACATCTTTGGTGGCGTTTAAATGTAAAATGCGCAAAATTCCTCGTTTTACGCAGGACTCCTCACGTCAGCATGCATGGTTAGACGATCACAAAAAAATGACTCGCAAAGATGTTTTAAATGGATGAGGAATCATCCATTTAAAACATCTTTGGTTGCGTTTAAATGTAAAATGCACAAAATTCCTCGCGATCGTGACTCCTCACGTCAGCATGCTTGGTTAGACGATCACAACAAAACGACTCGCAAAGATGTTTTAAATGGATGAGGAATCATCCATTTAAAACATCTTTGGTTGCGTTTAAATGTAAAATGCGCAAAATTCCTCACGATCGTGACTCCTCACGTCAGCATGCTTGGTTAGACGATCACAAAAAAAATGACTCGCAAAGATGTTTTAAATGGATGAGGAATCATCCATTTAAAACATCTTTGGTTGCGTTTAAATGTAAAATGCGCAAAATTCCTCGCGATCGTGACTCCTCACGTCAGCATGCTTGGTTAGACGATCACAACAAAACGACTCGCAAAGATGTTTTAAGTGGATGATTCCTCATCCATTTAAAACATCTTTGGTGGCATTTAAATGTAAAATGTGCAAAATTCGTCGTTTTACCCACGACTCCTCACGTCAGCATGCATCTTTGGCTCTCCAACGGGAGATTGAGAGACCAGTGTTGGACTGGTTTCCTCTCCACTTGGTGACAGTGGGGAGGAAAAACTGCCTGTAAACGAGGACAAACCTCCGGCAGAACCAGGCTCAGGAGGGGACAATCAACTGCCGGGACTGGTTGGTGGGGTTAACAGAGGTGGAGCAAGACGAGGCTACATCAGGTGAGGAAGCCGTAGCGTCTCTCCTCTGGAACAAGTGGAACCATTTCTTCTTTACGTACTTTCTTACTTTTCCAGGAGCGCTTTTTTCTCCAGGATGGTTTCTCAGCTCGTGGATGGTTTCTGATGCTGCTGCTGAAACGAACTGAAACTTGCTGTTGCTCACCCCTATTTAAAGAAAAACATCAAAGGATTCTTAAGATCTATGACATCATCACTCCCTAAGCCAATGAGATTGTCGCTTTGGAGCGTGATGTCACAGGAGGCGGGCCACGCCCCCCGCCGCCATGACAGCTTCAGCTATGGTTCGTACGTGTTGTGTATTCGGTTGCAACGTTAGATCTCACGATCGTGAAGGCAAGAAACTGGATAATGGGCTCTTTTCATCGTTTTCCATCCTGGCGGCGACGTGAGGGATCCTATGTATCCGATATCACCAAACAAAGACGCCAGGCATGGATTGCAGCGGTGAGAAGAGCGGATATCGAGTTCCGTGCAATCTCCAGCTTTTTGTTGGTTTGCTCGCGGCATTTTCTCTCCGGTGAGTTCTAAATTAATTCATATCACTATTAAAAGGCTTTTAGTGTTTTTTCTCAATGCGCTGCGGTCATAGATAATGAGATAAAACATGCTAACGTGTGATGCTGCACAACCACGTCATGTCGACTGAGTAGCTTTTGATTTGGCATTATTGCAGGCAAACCAGCATATGAAATGGATGTAACAAATCCAGACTGGGCACCAACACTGGGGCACGACGACAAACCTGTGTCAGACTCGGACCGGCACGCAAGGCGTATGCAACAGAAGCGAAAAAGAGCACCCATTGCAGGTAAACACCCCCCCCTCTCCAAAAACATACTAAATTGCTCTTATGGTACACTAATCCACACATAACTTAAAGATGAATCACACACCTGTCATTGGAATATTGGTGTACATTAACCTTATGTCTATGCACTATTTTTATCTTACAGGCTTGATGATCGATGAAGGTCTGACAGAAGAACAACAACAAAATAAACATGTCATGGAGGCAGTGGACAGCAATTGTGTTGGACAAGTGGAGGTTGACGTACCAGCTGCAAATGTGGACAGTGGTGATGGGAGTGACAGCGTCACGGAAGCTGAAGGGCAGACGAAGGATTGTGTGTGCAGTCAACAGGGCAGAGCAGAAATAAACCGGCTGTTGGAGGAGAACAGACTGCTTCGAGCACAGTTGCAAAAGACAGAGCTGAATGAAACTTTCTTAAAGGACGATACCGAAAAAGTAAGATATTACACTGGACTACATTGTTATGCTGTCTTAATGTCCCTCTTCAACACTGTCAAAGATTTCCTGCCAATATCGAAGAAACTGACAGGTTTCCAAATGCTCTTACTCACACTAATGCGTCTGAGACTTGATCTTCCAGTCCAGCATCTTTTCATCTATTCGATGTGTCCCACAAAACACTGTCTTCTGTCTTCACCGATACCATTGATGTTTTGTATGCCCGCTTAGGAGCACTGGTGCACTGGCCTGAGAGGCACTGTCTGCAGGCGACAATGCCTCCACAGTTTACTGAAACTTTTGGAAAACGAGTAGCCATCATTGTTGACTGTTTTGAGATTCGAACAGAAAGACCATCTAATTTAAAGGCACGCGCACAAACACTCTCATTACAAGGGTACACACACCATAAAATACCTCATCGGGATTACACCCCATGGAGCCATTTCTTTCATTTCCAGGGGATGGGGGGGTCGTGCATCAGATAAACACATCACAGAGAGATGTGGCATTCTTCAAAAGCTGTTACCAGGGGACGTAGTATTGGCTGACAGAGGCTTTGACATCAGAGATGCTGCAGGAATGATGTGTGCGCAGGTCAAGATTCCAGCTTTCACAAAAGGCTACTGTCAACTTGATGCAAGGGACGTTGAACAAACGAGAGCAATTGCCCACCTGAGAATTCACGTTGAGCGAGTAACAGGTAGTTTGCGCAACAAGTTCAAAATGTTACACACTACAATGCCAATCCGATTACTCTTATCATGTGACGATTGATAAGATCGTTAAGGTTTGCTGTGTTTTTGTTAATATGTGCCCCAGTGTTGTTGTCAAACCAGGGCCAAATGACACTTGCTACTGTTGAGTATTCTTAAAGCTGTTTTTTTGGATGTACAGTACATTGTAAATAGTTGTACTTTGTGTGAAGTTGTTTTAATAAAACAAAAAAGAATAGTATATTTGTTTGTTTTTCTTTAGATCTATTCACATGTACACAGCAAACACATAAAAATGAAATGCAAACTATTTACATCGCACCACACAGCTGTCATCAATCTTTAACCACAACATGAAACATTACAGGCTATTTAGAGCAGCACGTTGTTTCGAGAAGTATTTCCCAACAAGTTCAGGAAGGCACACTTTACGAAAGAAGTCTTGTGCTTGCTTTAAGCGCGGTTTCCAGAAATCCACAGCAGGGAAGACGCGAATCACAGCAAGGTCTCTCTGTGTCCACACAACGAGGTCACAGTGGTTGGCGCCCATAACAATTTTTTCAAAGTACCGTCTCTTGGCGTCTTGCACAATCGGTCGCGATACAGCCCTTTGTCTTTTGCGCTGATTTTGAGCATGGTTCTGGCAGTCCCGAATCCAACACTCCAACACTGTGTGCTTGTTTTGCTTTCTGGCCTACTGACATGGCGCCGCGATCCCACAATGCACTGCGGCGTGACGTCAACTCCAAAGCCCTATTTTTTTTTTAACTGTTTTCAAACTTAACTTAAAATTTCAGTGTTTTATTTGTATATTTGTATATTGCAAAACCACAATAATCTTCCAATTTAGAACTACAAGTAAAAAAAAGAACTAACATAAATAAAATACACTTCAGCTAAATAGTAATTTATTTTCACAAACCACGCAGAGCCGCACCATAAGGACTAAAGAGCCGCGTGCGGTTGCCGACCCCTGATCTAAAGGGTTTAACAAAAAGGGGGCGCTTCCTGCTGGAAAATGAAATGTCCCCACTGGGCGATCGTGGCTCAAGAGTTGGGAGTTCGCCTTGTAATCGGAAGGTTGCTGGTTTGGAGCCCCGGCTTGGACAGTCTTGGTCGTTGTGTCCTTGGGTAAGACACTTCACCCGTTGCCTACTGGTGGTGGTCAGAGGGCCTGGTGGCACCAGTATCCGGCAGCCTCGCCTCTGTTAGTGAAAGTGAAACATGCTTTCATCTGTTTTTGGTAATGTGCTGGAAAAGCTTGAAAATCTACCTTGAATGTGCTTAAAAAGTGCTTGAATCAGCATGTTCTTCCTCAATTGCTCCACCAGGGGGAGTTCCTCAACTATGACATCCTGATAGGAGTGAACCAGGGAGAGGGGCTGAAGTTTGTGGACGACAGTGAGGACAACGACGGCATCTCAGCTGCGGCGTTCGACTACACCATCTCCAACTTTGTTGACAACCTCTACGGATACCCAGAGGGTGAGGACGCCACCTCTGTACACTGCCACTTTTTCAGTTATTCCATTTTACAGCCTCCTCTCACTCAACTGCATTTTGCAGCATCATCAGGTTTTGTCTTATTAGGAGCTGCGTTTGTTGATCTGTTAGTTTTTTTCTGTTTACTGTATTCATTAAAATAAACAGATAATCGTCAAAATGACATATCAAAGCTTACATTACAGTTCTGACAGCTTGAGTTCACATGAATTTTCAAAAGAATATAAAAACCTGTGAAAGTGCTTTAAGCGTTTAAAACATGCAAGTAAAGAATGGAATCAGTAACATGTGAGCCCAGTGAAGTGCATCAAACAAGACAAGCGTGCTAAAGAGAGCCACTCATCCACATCACGGCGTGTCTGCGCCTTAACCTTTGAGGCTCTGTGGGCAGTAATGCTATCATCCCCCAGGTAGTCGGCTCCCAATCTCAGCGTCGCTGTTTCTGACAGATCGGCCTGCGAACCCGTCACAGCCGGACCACAGTCACAGTACAGACATGTTTGGATAATGCAGTCATGCTTCCTCTCTGCTGCCTGTCACTCATTCTGTTATCTGAAATACTTTTTTTTCCTCTCTAGATTTCTCACTCGCTTCCTGGCTCTTGGTTCATCTCACCAACATTTGCTTTGGTTTCATATCTTTTGATCAGACCGATCTCTTAAAAAATGTCTTGCACTGCTGTTACTTTACTCTTAGCAGTTTTTCACTTTTATCTTTCTTCCCCCTCCTTTTGTCCCCTCCTGTGCTTCTTCACCAGGCAAAGACATCCTGAGGGAGACCATTAAGTTCATGTACACAGACTGGGCGGACAGGGACAACGGCGACATGCGGCGGAAGACTCTGTTGGCCCTGTTTACGGACCACCAGTGGGTGGCACCAGCTGTGGCCACTGCCAAACTCCATGCTGAGTTTCAGTCCCCAGTTTACTTTTACACGTTCTACCACCACTGCCAGACCGAGACGCGGCCCGAGTGGGCCGACGCCGCGCACGGAGACGAGATACCTTACGTGTTCGGCGTACCGATGATCGGTGCCACGGACCTGTTCCCGTGCAACTTCTCCAAGAACGATGTGATGCTGAGCGCTGTGGTCATGACTTACTGGACTAACTTCGCAAAGACTGGGTAGGCCTCATGTTGTAGTAGTGTAAACTGTACACGTTACTGTATGTTCTCTGATAGCCTTCTAGTCATCTTGAATACTTGAATCTAGGTTGCTAGTTTAATTCCCGTGTGGCTTTGAAGAATTGAACATACTGGTTCACCAAAAGCATCCAGATCCCAGAGCAGCCGGTTGGTCTTAGATAGTTGAAAGGTTGCACAGAGAATGGGCCTCCTGTCTGTATTCAGTGTATTGATGCCACATGTTACTTATAATGGAGACTGAATATAACTTTGAACTGAAACGTTTAACCTTTATGCTCCACCAGGGACCCCAACCTGCCCGTCCCTCAGGACACCAAGTTCATTCATACCAAGCCCAACCGCTTCGAGGAGGTCATCTGGACCAAGTTCAACTCGAAGGACAAGCAGTACCTTCACATCGGTTTGAAACCTCGTGTCAGAGACAACTACAGAGCTAACAAAGTGGCCTTTTGGCTGGAATTAGTCCCTCATCTTCACAGCCTGCACGACGTGCTCTTTCCCACCACTACGCGCTCCCCCTGCAGGCCGTGACCCCGGCACCATGAGGCCAGAAACAACGTCCTCGAACCACTCGTCATCCTTACCCTACCTTCCCGTCAGATCCCGAGCCCGAGGGCTCAGAGCGCCCGCCCCAGGACCTCTTTCCCGGAGACACCCGCGACTACTCCACCGAACTGAGCGTGACAGTTGCAGTTGGAGCGTCGCTCCTCTTCCTCAACATCCTGGCCTTCGCTGCCCTTTACTACAAGCGTGACAAGCGGCACGAGATGCGCCGGCACCGGCTGTCCCCTCAGCGGGGCGGCCCCGCCAACGACCTGGCTCACAGCCAGGAGGAGGAGATCATGTCCCTGCAGATGAAGCACTCGGAGCACGACGCTCACCACGACATGGAGCCCCTGCGACCCCACGACATCCTGCGGCCCGCCTGCCCTCCCGACTACACCCTGGCGCTGCGCCGCGCCCCCGACGACGTGCCGCTGATGACGCCAAACACCATCACCATGATCCCCAGCACCATCACCAGCATGCAGCCTCTTCACGCCTTCAACACATTCCCCTCCACCGGCCACAACAACACCCTGCCCCACCCCCACTCCACCACCAGGGTATAGTAGGGACAGGCCCGACACAGCGCCACCTAGGGACCAGGAACACTGGCTCTGCTACCGCTCTGGAAGGGAGGCCTCTCGACGTGGGCCTTCGTTCTGTCCTCTTATTCTCTTCTTTCTCCAAAAGCAACTACACCTGCTGCGTCATGTGCTGTAAGACTTGGCAGCTCCCTCCACTGGTGGCATGTGGAGGTGCAACTGAAGTGTACAGCAGCAGATGAGCAGTTTGGGGTGGGTGACTCAGATCTTTCAAAGATACTGTTTTCAAAGACAGTCTGCTGTTTCCAGGCTCAAGACCTCCAACATTTGTCAAAGGGACGAATGCTCTCTCGCTCCTCGCTGTTTTCTCTTTTTTACGTTGGCGTCATCTCTTTTTCCATCTCCTGTGTGTTATGTGCACATTATGCTTCTCTTTTCTACATCCGTGTTTTATTACTGCTCTCTTCCTCTCATTTGACACGCCTCCCTCCTGCTCTTCTCTAAAAATTCCCGATCTGCTGAGCAGTCTGGAGGGGGGAGGCGTACACTAAACATATAACTATGAAAACACTGATATCTTTCATTCGACCAGCATTTTTAGGTGCCAAGTAAGTACTGCTGTGTTTCATTTCTCATCGAGGGAGAAGAAAAACGAAAGAAAAATAGAGTATCGCTATTTACCGTCAACTAACAGAGTTCTGTCATGTTCTCATGACAAAGTGCCAAACTGGCCTTGGTCGTGATTTTCTTTCTTCCATCTTCTCTTTTTTGTTGTTTTGTTTGAAGCATTTGTTTAATTGTTGTTTTTTATTGTGTGGAAAGAATTTTTCTGAAAATACAGATATAGAGAAATGATATTATATATAGTTCTATATAAAATGTGTACAAAGGAGAAAGTATATAAAAGGGTTTTCTCAGTGGGGGATCTATGCATGAATTATTTTTAAAGACGCGGGAAAAGGACACTGTACCTGTCGATGCACGTTTCCCAAAATCTAAACGAGTCATATCGCTCCATGTTTGCTACTTTTGGTTTTTGGTTTTCTCCCGCAGAGTAGAGCATCGCAGGAGCATCGCAGGAGCTGAAGTGAAGTCAAACGACGCCTCCCAGCACTCATTATTAAAACGGAGTCGATGCCAAAAGTCTTAAACGTTAGAATCAAAGCAACAGCTGTGAACTCAGTCATGGTGTCATGTGCAGCCTCCATCTTACTGTCACTACTTTTTCATTTTAGGGTACGTGAGGTAAAGCGTCCGTCGATGTAGCTTGATTGTACAAAATTATTTTTCTACGTTATTAACAAAACAGAGCAGAGACTGATGCTGCTCCTGTCTGACCCCCTTATGTCTGCCACAGTGTATTGACTTGTGGTGTGTGTTGTGTGTGTGTGTGTGTGTGTGTGTGTAGGAGCGGCTGTCGCTGTGTGTGATATCACATCTGCATCACTCAAGCGTAGGCGGCCCCGCGTCAGACAACAATAAACAAAAAGCAGAAAAAGGCCAACAGTAAAAACTCAGACTCCAGCATGAGCTCCTTCCTGCTGCTTCACCAATCACCTTCCTCCATATCATCACTGCTCCCTCCCTCCTCCACTCTCCATCCTACACCGCCTTTGTTATTAAACACCGACCCCCCCAAACTGATAATCAGACAAATTCCCAAACACCTGACTTCACTGTGTCGACACCGTTCCTGACTATTTCTGACCTCCGTTCAGCTCTGCTATTATCCTCACATCAAGGGTTCGTTCACCTGCCTGCAAATGATCTGTGAGCTCGTCGGTTGTAAATTAAACTCTAAGCACACTGAGGGTAACCGGGAGGCGTTCAGGGCCTGCAGTGCAGAGCTGCAACATGAAAAAAAGGGATGGGGGCTCAGATCTCCTGAACAGGGTGGAAACAACACGGTGGGTTTGTGCTGTTTGTGATTCCTGCTCCGTCACTCTGGTGGAGACGACTGCAGCTCAGCAGCGCTCCCTGCTGATCCTCTGATGAAGATGTCAACAGTATGTAAACTGAGCTGATGTGCTGCTGTTTGAGCCCACGTGGTAGCGTACGTCCAGTATGGGAGAACTTAGTCACCGGTGCTGTCTTTGCTTGTGCTCTAGCTTTAGCCTGTTTGATTGTTTGTTTTCTATTTTATTACTGCCTAAAAGGGGAGGTGGGGGAAACACATGCCTGACTTCTCCTGTCAGAGGTTTTGTAAGCTCACTGGAAGGGAAACGTGCACAATGTAAAGCATAAAACAACTGACTGGGGCTGTGCTGCAGGTGGATCAGTGCTGTGGACAGTAGCTGTGGAAAAGAGACTGGACAAAGACTCTCAGCCTTAAATACAGGACAGAGGATGATCCGATCATCTTTCAGCTAACAGTGTCGAGCAGAAGGACGGCCGGCTGATGCGTCCGTACGAACCCTTTTGTACTCACTCCTGTGTATAAGGAGGTGGCGAGGGCTTGTGTAGTTAACCTCAGCACCACACAGCTACAGCAGAGGAGAGAACACAAACGAGTCCTTTCATTCGGCTCTGGTCTTTCTCCTTGTCTGTTTTATAAGCTAACACTAGAGGGCGCCATTGTGGCACATTCAGCGCTCACTCTGAGGTCACTGGACAGAAGAAAATACCAAACTGGGAGACGGATGGAGACGAAACATCTGGAAGATCAGAACTGTACATTTTTAAGTGTAAGAAAAAAAACAGACAAAATATTTGTAAATATTAAGTTTCTTGTTTATTTTGTTTTGTTTTTTTTTGTTTTTTTGGAGTTAATGAATGATATGCTTATTTTGTGATGACAAAAGACAACAGGTGCAGTTTGTAATGAGAAGAAAAAATGGCCGTTAGCTTGAGGTTTCAAATGAGTTCATCCTTACCACCGATCAGTTTTGTCTTTGTTTTTTCAACATTTATTTTATTTTTGTCATAACGTTGATCGTTATCATGTGACCATCCTGTAGCAGGAAGGTCGCTGTAGCAGAAGTCATCTCCACTGAAGCCTCCTCACAGCAGAGGGCCAGTCATGCTGTTTATTAGACAGATTAGACATTTTGATTAATTTCATTGAAGTATACTTTAGTTTTTTTGTTTTACTTTGATGCTATAATAGATGTTTTTTAAATTTAGTAATATTTAATACTATATTGCATCATGGCAAAACAACAGTCTCCTCAAGCTGCTTTATACTGTAAGGTGAAAACACTACAGTAAAAGCCAGAAAACCCCAACAATCCAATGATCCCCTTTGAGCAAGCACTGGGCGACAGTGGGGAGGAAAAACTCCCTTTAGGAAGAAACCTCCGGCAGAACCAGGCTCAAGAAGGGGCGGCCATCTGCTGCGACCGGTTGGGGGTGATGGAAAGAGAATAGAGGGAGACAAGATGAAGTATACTTCTAATGGCCTATTCCAATTGGTGGTAATACATCATAAGAATTGAGGAAAGGTGGTGTTGATGGAGACTCTGGGGAAGGCCTTCGTCTGCCAGGGTGTTTTGGAGCCACTTGAATAAATTTAGTTTGCACTGGAGGTGGATGAGGTTTAATCTGTGGAAAGATCTGAGACGGAGTCGGAGTCTCCTCATAACATCTCCCCATCACGCCTCTATGGACCAACGGTGCGAGCTTTTGTCCTTTCTGTTTTTCTAATTTAAGCTGGAGTTGAACGTCTTTCACTCTAGATTTTAGATGACCTATCTCTTTTTCTTCATTGGCAGCCTTTCTGATCATCTGGTTCACTGGTCCAATGAGCTCCTGTTTTTGTTTGAATAAAGCGTATTCGGAAGACTTTACCATATCACTGTACTGCTTTTTAAATGATTCCAGCTCCCGTGTTTTACGTAGTAAAGCTGCATCTAGATCCTTGCATCTGGTACGTAGACAGTTCAGCTGTTTTTCAAGAAACTCCTCCGTTGTTCCAACAAAGGGGATGCCTTCCACACCGTCTACGTATTTCTTTTTCAAGTTGAGGAATATATCCCTAAATTCCACCTTTTCTTTTTCTCTGAAGTGACCTGCATGTGGAAATGCCTTTTCAAAGGACAAAACGCACTGGTACAATTCCTCTTGGAAGTGGCGCTTTTTCTTTTCCAGGCAATTCGTTTTTTGTGTGAATATTTCTGTTTGCTTTTTTGTGGAGCGCAGTTGCTCTTCCAGTGAGATCTTTTCAGCCAGTGCCTGATTGTGTGCCGCTTTTACGTTATGCCTGTCCACTGCTGTCTTTCTGTGTTCTTCCTTCTCTTTGCTTAGGGCCTTTTTTAGGTCTTCATTTTTCTTTTTCAAAGAATCAACTTCATCTTCGACCACAGCCTTCATTTTCTTTTCAAAGGCCAGAGCCCTAATATTGCTCTGACATTTTTGTTTCATCTCCATTTGCTGGGCCGTTTTTTCGTTGATGGTCTTCCCCATTTGAGCTTTCTCGTCTCTTAAGTCTTTCACAGTGTTACCCATTAATTCGTTTTGGTCCTGTAGCTTTATATTATGTGTCGTAAGACCCTCGATCCAAAACCGCGAGGATTTATGTTCCTCCTCACGTTCTTTGACTGAATTGATGGTCACACTTTTACCAATTTCCATTTTCTTCTCAAGCTTTGCAATATATTTATCATAAATGCCTATGACGATTTTTAACTTTGTTTCTGCAGCATATGCTTTGTCTGTGAGTTTTGATGTATTTTCGTCATAAAATTGCTGCATCTGATTTTTCTCCTCTTTGTGGCGTTTCACCAGTAAGTCGACGACTTGGCTGTTGTGAAACTGCTGACGCGCAACTTTTTCTTTTTCCGTTTCCAGCAGTGCTTGCAGCACTTCAACATCTTCTTCATGTTTCCTATTAAGTTCAGCCAGAGTTTTCTCCGTCTCTGCGCGGAACTTTATGAGAGCTTCGTTGTCATCTTTTATCGAGTGAAACCTGTCTGAGATACTGGTCCTGTCGTCCACAACAGAAGACAGCATCTCATTATTCTGCCAAAGTTCTTTGTTTTCTTTAGTTAGATCCTCGATCCGTTTGTTCTTGATTGTGTGCTGTTTTTTGAAGTAGTCAAGCTCAGTTTTAAGCTTTTCAACTTCATCAATCATTGGCTGCAGTCTTTGGTCGAACTGTCTGGCATATGTTTCTTTTTCTTTTTCACTTTTTTTAACCATTGCTTTCAAGAAATTAACATTTCTGTCTTTGTTAGGTTTCGAAGTCATTTCTGCTTTTTTATGTGCTGTATCACTCCAACAGAACGATAGCTTAATGAATTCCCTTTACAGGTCTCCTCTATTTATAGACTTGAACATCAAAGGATGAAAGGACTGTCACTATGACATCACCACGTTCTGTGACGTAATGTCATTAAACGGCACCACGTTCTGTGGTAATAGGGCTTTGGAGCGTGATGTCACGGGGGTGGGCGTGGAAAGGATTTTGGGGGTCTAAACAAAGCGTGTCTTTTTTTTGTAAAACTTTATTTAACAAACAATGAGTATACAACATACGAACAGATGAAGTATACAAAACAACAGAACATGAACACAAAAAGCATATATTATATGTTAAATGGTTCAATCCTCAATCCGAATTAGCAGAGCGATCGTGGCTGAGACGCAGCGGAGCAGAGGTGTAAATGCCTGGCTTAAAACCGGACATGTTAGCTGCATTTAAAATGCTGTTACTCTTTATATAGTTAGGTAGGAGTCAGACCATGTTTCTTCTTAGCTGTAAAACATTACACCAAGGCAACCTGCAGTGTTGAAAACGTGTTTTCCGACAATTTTTGCTACCTTACAATCCGTCCTGCTCTGTAGTGAAATCAGCGAAATTCGACCGCCCTGTTGCTCCGATTGAAATTTATACAGCCTATTTAAAATCTAAAACGTAGTTGTCCGTAGTCTACTGTTGTTACCACTGTCCTGTTTGAAATGGAGCTGGTTATTTTGTCATATGTGCATGTGCCGATATTAAACCCAGGAGCAACATTCAGGTAAAACCGTAAGATCAAATGATCCATCAATAAAGGATAATGTTGGATCAGTGTTTTAATATTTATATCTTTTATTAGATGTTGTTTGGTTCTTTGCCTTTTGCTTGAAAGTACACTGAGGACTCCCCCCCCCCCCCCAAGTGATCTTAATAGTATTTTTCTTTTCATCTAATTGAATATAAACTATTTGTGTATGATTGTCAGTCCAAAGAGGGAGAGAGGAAAGAGGGCAACATGAGGAGAAAGTGCAAGTTAACTTGAACACATTCCTGATCAGATTCTCATTTATTTCTGCTTTACTATGTTTTTCGTGTTCCTGTTGATTAAGCTTGTTTGAGGAGAGTTTGTCTGTACTTGTAAAAGTGACTTTAAAAAGATTGTAAGCAATAGAAATGGTGACTTCCAGAATTATCTTTGTACTCTTAAAGCTGATAATGCTAATGAAATGCATTTAAAAGCGATGCTACAATCAAAATGCTGATTATATTTAACCTTGTGTTTTATTTATATTATGTTTTGACTACTGAATTAATAGAAAAGATCTAATTCACAATGTAAAAACTGTAATTCTTTCTTTCTTTAAAAAAAAAAAAAAAAAAACCATAAAAACCCAAAACATCCTACTTGTGTGGCTGTTATGTTTGTGTAGCTCAGATATTGATCATCACAGCAGATAAAGATGAAGGATTTGCTTCTGTCTGTTTTCTTTTTGTTCCACTGATGATTTTCTTGTTAAGGATGATTCTCCAGTAACAGCTTTACTTCTTGCATGTCACAGGCACTGGTCCATTTTAGTTCTTTTCAGCTAAGATGAGATATAAGTTCAGGATCAAAAACAAGTCAGAAAAGGAAGATTAACATCAACATTTTAAACCTCATGGCTTTATTCCTTTGCGTCTTTCTTGTTAATCTAATTACAAGATGCAGTTCCCACATAGTCCACCAGAGGGCGACCACCTGCATTCTGTGAACCAGCAGTGCAGTAGTTAAGGACTCATATTGAATTGTACTAAGCTGATCTAACAGCTGCTTTTGGAAACTTGAAGGATGCACAGATGTGGCAAACAAAGACAGTAATGGAAAAAAATACACCTATTCATGTACGGAGTAGCACCTGGTAGCGTTCTGTTCCCTGCCCTGTGATTGGTGGAGGAATTCTGAAAGGAAGTTAAGTGTGTGGGGACAGAAGCTGAGAAGAAGAGCGGTATTACCTGATCCGTACAGATTAATAAAAAGCCTCTCATCTGCTTGACAACAGTGATTTATTCACACGTTCCTTAAAACCAGGTAATTGGGATGCTATATAACAGTATCAACAGCTCAGTAGCTTTAAGTCATGGAGCATGTCCGATATTTGAAATCAAAAAGGGGATAAGACAAGGATGTGCTGTTTGTCTGGGCTTATCTATGGTAAATTGTCTGGTTCTCATATAGCGCTTTTTGTTTTTTACTGTATCTGAGCACTCAAAGCACTTTATACAACTAACAAGTTATTTTGGTGTCATGGTGTTTTAAAGCTTAAATGCGTAAAGTCCTTTCCTTATAGCAAACAGTCATTCTGGTTCATTATGCCTCATGTAATATTTTTAAATTCTGGAGGAATAGACTTTTAAGTACGCTTTGACTTTGAGTCTCATAGATTGCCAACCACTTTCTCTGACTTTCATCAACAGGTTCTTGTCTACTGGAAATTGATTTATAGGCACAATTTTACACCACATAATGCAGCAGTCTGGAATAATAGCTATACTGTTATCCATAGAAAATCTGGATATACAGGGAGTGCAGAATTATTAGGCAAGTTGTATTTTTGAGGAATAATTTTATTATTGAACAACAACCATGTTCTCAATGAACCCAAAAAACTCATTAATATCAAAGCTGAATGTTTTTGGAAGTAGTTTTTAGTTTGTTTTTAGTTTTAACTATTTTAGGGGGATATCTGTGTGTGCAGGTGACTATTACTGTGCATAATTATTAGGCAACTTAACAAAAAACAAATATATACCCATTTCAATTATTTATTTTTACCAGTGAAACCAATATAACATCTCCACATTCACAAATATACATTTCTGACATTCAAAAACAAAACAAAAACAAATCAGCGACCAATATAGCCACCTTTCTTTGCAAGGACACTCAAAAGCCTGCCATCCATGGATTCTGTCAGTGTTTTGATCTGTTCACCATCAACATTGCGTGCAGCAGCAACCACAGCCTCCCAGACACTGTTCAGAGAGGTGTACTGTTTTCCCTCCTTGTAAATCTCACATTTGATGATGGACCACAGGTTCTCAATGGGGTTCAGATCAGGTGAACAAGGTGGCCATGTCATTAGTTTTTCTTCTTTTGTACCCTTTCTTGCCAGCCACGCTGTGGAGTACTTGGACGCGTGTGATGGAGCATTGTCCTGCATGAAAATCATGTTTTTCTTGAAGGATGCAGACTTCTTCCTGTACCACTGCTTGAAGAAGGTGCCTTCCAGAAACTGGCAGTAGGACTGGGAGTTGAGCTTGACTCCATCCTCAACCCGAAAAGGCCCCACAAGCTCATCTTTGATTATACCAGCCCAAACCAGTACTCCACCTCCACCTTGCTGGCGTCTGAGTCGGACTGGAGCTCTCTGCCCTTTACCAATCCAGCCACGGGCCCATCCATCTGGCCCATCAAGACTCACTCTCATTTCATCAGTCCATAAAACCTTAGAAAAACCAGTCTTGAGATATTTCTTGGCCCAGTCTTGACGTTTCAGCTTGTGTGTCTTGTTCAGTGGTGGTCGTCTTTCAGCCTTTCTTACCTTGGCCATGTCTCTGAGTATTGCACACCTTGTGCTTTTGGGCACTCCAGTGATGTTGCAGCTCTGAAATATGGCCAAACTGGTGGCAAGTGGCATCTTGGCAGCTGCACACTTGACTTTTCTCAGTTCATGGGCAGTTATTTTGCGCCTTGGTTTTTCCACACGCTTCTTGCGACCCTGTTGACTATTTTGAATGAAACGCTTGATTGTTCGATGATCACGCTTCAGAAGCTTTGCAATTTTGAGACTGCTGCATCCCTCTGCAAGATATCTCACTATTTTTGACTTTTCTGAGCCTGTCAAGTCCTTCTTTTGACCCATTTTGCCAAAGGAAAGGACGTTGCCTAATAATTATGCACACCTGATATAGGGTGTTGATGTCATTAGACCACACCCCTTCTCATTACAGAGATGCACATCACCTAATATGCTTAATTGGTAGTAGGCTTTCGAGCCTATACAGCTTGGAGTAAGACAACATGCATGAAGAGGATGATGTGGACAAAATACTCATTTGCCTAATAATTCTGCACTCCCTGTATTTGATATGAAACATACGTCAGAGACATTATCCTAAACTGGACTAACAAAGGACCATGAGTACAACATGAAACGTACATTACATAGCGTAATGCTAAAGTTCATTGATCATTTTAATCATAAACTTGTTGTTGAAATATTGTTACTGAACATGCAAACATCTGCTGATGAAAATGTGTTGATTTATTGGTCTGTTATGAAGCTATTGCTATTTCTAATGTGTTTTATCACTTTCTGATGTTTTATTAATTAAACAATACATGTATTGTGTTATCTGTAGCTATAGTATTTATATATATATATTTATAGTATAGCAAATATATTTAATTATTACTGTTTAAAACACTAATATGTGACATGTATTAGTAGTGATGTTGTGCTGAGGGTTAAAATGCCTTTTTGTCTTTTGGTAACTACAAAATGACAATAAACCATTAATATATGTCTATGCTGTGCTCGTATTCATTTTACCCTACTCAAATTCAATTTATGATGCATTTTATTTTGAAAGATTTAAAATGGTTTTTTAAAGAACCACTCAAAAAAGGTCCTTCAAATGGTTCTTTAAAAGAACCATTTTAAAGAACCTTTTTAAAAATGGTTCTTTGAAAAACCATTAAAGATGCCCCAAAGAACCATTTCTTGATGGTTCTTTGGGGCACCTTTAAAGGTTCTTCAATGAACCACTGAAAGAAATGGTTCTTCAAAGAACCATTGTTTGAAAGGTTCTTTGTGGCACCAAAAAAGGTTCTTCTATGGCATCAGTCTAAAGAACCACTTTTGGTTCCAGTTGGCACCTTTATTTTTCTGAGTGCACACTCATCTCGGGGCACATCCGTGGTGTTCTGGTGCCAGCCTGTCCCCTCTGTTTTTGTGGGGGTTTTCCCCACATACGAAAATGGCCGCTTCTGCTTGGAGGGAGTTTTTTATTTTTGCTTTGCAGCTGCACAGGATCTGTATAGAAGTTTTAAACACTTCTATTTTAGGCAATTTTATATTTTAGACGACAGCACATAAAACACTGTTTGCTTGGATGTGTGTGTTTGTGTGTAAAAACTGAGATGTTCAGAGGTCTTGCTTCATGGTATCGAACAGCCCACACAAAACAGGTTCTTTATGTTTTAATTTAAGTGCTGATGTAAACCACAATGTTCAGCAAACATCTATCAGGTCATTGGACTGTATTTTTTTTAAAGCTTAAGTATGCGCACATGGGATATATTAAAAACTGACAAGCCGTTTGAACACATGATGTGAAATCACTTAATTAAGCTGCTGGATTTGCCAAAAGTTAAGATATTTATACTACTTTGGCACATTGCTCTTAACTTATTAAGTGGCTATTAGTGAGGGTCATGATAATCAATTCAATTGAGCAGAAGTGACATTCTTACTTCGATTCGTCCAAATTCATGTGAGTTCCAGTCTGTTCAGCCTGTTTCTGTGTAGCACCAAGCAGTAGACCTAAACCTGGATGTGCTTCTGGGCTCTGCCTCTAATGAAAACGGATGAGTGTAAAATGCAACCATTGTTTGTAGTTTGCTGCCACCTACTGAGTGAAAAAAGAACTGAAGCTGTAAAAAGTCAGTATTCCTAATGATAGGCTTCGTTTTGTTTCAGTTTCAGTTCACTATACAGCTCATCAAACTGTTTTCCCTTTACGTTTTGATATAATAGCTTTTTAGTACTACTGAGACACATACTGCCTTTTTCTTCCGTTAGAGTAATATTTTCTTGAGCTGTGTAACTGGATTTGTTCAAACATAGAGGTAGTTTGGATTCACTGACACAGGAGCCATACGCCCTTTCTGCAGTTTCTATGCTTCCTTAGCTCGTTTATGTCGCCATTGTTAATCCTGTCCTGTGCAAACAAAAGCCCAAGCTACACTTGTCTGACTGACAGAAGGTTCAAGAGAAGGACATTTGCTCTCAACTCTTTCCCTGTTGAAATGTTATTCCAAGGAAGTGAGTTTCCTACAGGGTATGGAGGGTTAGTATGTGTTAATGATTTCAGTGTCATGCAGGGGAAAGTAGCATTCAGTGGAAGCTTCTCGGTGATTGTTTTAAATCCAAATATGACCCTTATTTGTGGCGCATGTTAGCATACAGTCAGCTCAGGAGTTAGTATCAGTCATGTGGTTGTCACGAGGTTGCGCACAGCATCACCGGCAAGAGGGCTTGGTTTGAGAGGTTTTTGGCATCTATGATGTGATTTACAACCATCCACCCATGTACAGTAAGAAGCCGCACTCACAACCGTGGGCATCAGCAAGTTGGTGAAATTTCAACAAAACAAAACAGCATTACATCTGAAACTCTCTTATTGTACCCAAAATACAAATTTTAGTGATTACATGTGGCTTCATTAATTATGTTCAAAAGGATGAATACATAACGCAAGTAATAACTTTATGATCAGTCAGTGAATGAAGGAGCTCAAGAGTGCAAATATAGTTGCAATAAAGTGACAAATATGCCCTTTTATGTCAAACAAAGCCCGAAATAAGTGGCATCAGTGTGAGGATGAAAATGAGCGATCCAACCTCACACTGCAGATATCAGGGCAACGCACAGTGGGGGGGCGGGGGAGGGGGCTTGCAGTCTGCGCGCACAAGAGGGCTAACAACGCTGTTGTAACGGAATCCACCCAAACTGAGGAACAGCTTCTTCCCCAGAGCTGAAGCCTGCACTGTTTGCACTATAATATAATATAATATAATATAATATAATATAATATAATATAATATAATATAATATAATATGTTGCTATTTAATGTTTTTTGTTCGTGTTGCAGCTGCTCTGTGAGCCAAGCTTTCGTTGTCTAAATTCAATGGAAATATATCTCTGCACCACACGATGGCGATAGATTCTCACAGACAGTCTGTGCTCTGCTTCCGCCACCAGTCATCTTTAAATCTTTTTTTTTTAATTCAATGAAACCTTTATTTAACTGTCCATCTCGCAGCATTACTTAAAAAAATAATATTTAAATACAAAAAAGATTAAATACATGAACGACAGTAGTAGAAAATTGATAAAATAACACCAAATAAATATATTTACAAATGATAGCAGCATCAATGGAATAAAACCATGAACACCAGCAGAAGGAGAAAGACGCCTGTATCTACATTATTACTCTGGCAGCTCTCAGTCTCCACACAGACAGGACACGTTGCAGCGTAACTGCAGACAGGTGCGTGGGCCTGAGCTCCGCCCAGGCAGAATGACGAGTGGAAGAAAGCAGCAACACAATAAACCTATGTAACCTTGCGGAGCCGGCCGGGCAGACATCGAGACCGTGACAGAGTGCAAAAATTTTATACTTGACAACGCACACAAAAAAAACCACACACAACAAAAATCAGAATGTTTGTGATTTGGATTTTTATTTAAAGGTGAAACCTTTTTTCTTTTCTTTTTTTTGCCAGATTAGACATTTTGATTAATTTCATTGAAGTATACTTTAGTTTTTTTGTTTTACTTTGATGCTATAATAGATGTTTTTTAAATTTAGTAATATTTAATACTATATTGCATCATGGCAAAACAACAGTCTCCTCAAGCTGCTTTATACTGTAAGGTGAAAACACTACAGTAAAAGCCAGAAAACCCCAACAAAATCAGAATGACTTGATATTGACATGGTAACATCGTGAGGTTGTATACTGTTGATCTAAAGTGGAATTACCCTGTGGAAACTGAAATCTTCCTTTTTAGAGCATTCTGAAATCACTGAAAGTTAGGTAAATTATGGGCATTTTCAACAGGCCATTATTTTGGAAGGCATAATCAGAATTACTTGAAATTGATATGGTTACATCGTGAGGTTGTATACTGTTGACCTAAAGTGAAATTATCCTGTGGAAACAGCAATTTTCACTTTTAGAGCATTTTGAAATCTTTAAAAGAGTAGGTCGTATCTTGGCAATTTGAAAAGTCTTTTATTTTGGAAGGCATAATCAGAATGACTTGATATTGATATGGTAACATCGTGAGGTTGTATACTGTTGATCTAAAGTGGAATTACCCTGTGGAAACTGAAATCTTCCTTTTTAGAGCATTCTGAAATCACTGAAAGTTAGGTAAATTATGGGCATTTTCAACAGGCCATTATTTTGGAAGGCATAATCAGAATTACTTGATATTGATATGGTATCACTGTGGGGTTGTATACTGTTGATCTGGAGTGGAATTACCCTGTGGAAACAGCAATTTTCCATTTTAGAGCATTTTGAAATCACTGAAAGGTAGGTCAATTGTGGACAATTTGAAAAGGCTTTTACTTTGGAAGGCAAAATCAGAATGACTTGATATTGATATGTTATCACTGTGGGGCTGTATACTGTTGATCTGGAGTGGAATTACCCTGTGGAAACAGGAATTTTCCATTTTAGAGCATTTTGAAATCACTGAAAGGTAGGTCAATTGTGGACAATTTGAAAAGGCTTTTACTTTGGAAGGCAAAATCAGCATGACTTGATATTGATATGGTATCACTGTGGGGTTGTATACTGTTGATCTGGAGTGGAATTACCCTGTGGAAACAGGAATTTTCCATTTTAGAGCATTTTGAAATCACTGAAAGGTAGGTCAATTGTGGACAATTTGAAAAGGCTTTTATTTTTGAGAGCAAAATCAGAATGACTTGATATTGATATGGTATCACTGTGGGGCTGTATACTGTTGATCTGGAGTGGAATTACCCTGTGGAAACAGGAATTTTCCATTTTAGAGCATTTTGAAATCACTGAAAGTTAGGTCAATTATGGACAATTTGAAAAGGCTTTTATTTTTGAGAGCAAAATCAGAATGACTTGATATTGATATGGTATCACTGTGGGGCTGTATACTGTTGATCTAAAGTGGAATTACCCTGTGGAAACAGGAATTTTCCATTTTAGAGCATTTTGAAATTGTTCCAGGAGCAAGTCAGATATGGGCAGTTTGAAAATGCTTTTATTTTTGAAAGCAAAATCAGAATGTCTTGATATTGATATGGTAACATCGTGAGGTTGTATACTGTTGATCTGGAGTGGAATTACCCTGTGGAAACAGGAAATTTCCATTTTAGAGCATTTTGAAATCACTGAAAGGTAGGTCAATTATGGACAATTTAAAAAGTCTTTTATTTTGGAAGGCATAATCAGAATGACTTGATATTGATATGGTATCACTGTGGGGCTGTATACTGTTGATCTAAGGTGGAATTACCCTGTGGAAACAGGAATTTTCCTTTTTAGAGCATTTTGAAATCACTGAAAGGTAGGTCAATTGTGGACAATTTGAAAAGGCTTTTATTTTTGAGAGCAAAATCAGAATGACTTGATATTGATATGGTATCACTGTGGGGCTGTATACTGTTGATCTGGAGTGGAATTACCCTGTGGAAACAGGAAAGTTCCATTTTAGAGCATTTTGAATCGTTAGAAGATTAAGTCAAATATCGGCAATTTCAAAGGGCCATTACTATGAAAGGCAAAATCAGACTGACTTGACGTTGATATGGTATTACTGTGAAAAAGACTGTGGTTGGAAAGTGGTGATATAAAGTTCAAATAGTATTTGGAAATACGACTTTTGCTTTTAAGAGCATTATTAAGTCATTGAAAGAGTAGTTCAAAAATGAAGATTCACAGGGCTTTTACTTTGAAATCCAAAATAAGATGGCCTTGATAGTGACAGGGCACAATTAGGGTACAAGGCTGTGTCATATAGATCTAACATTAGAGTTTGTAAAAAAAAAATTTAAAAAAAAGCCTAAATTATATGTTATTATGTTCTTAACATATCTGTTAATTCACTCGAAGTTGGCTTTTATTTTGAAATCCGGTTTCCACATCCATTCCCGTAATACTTTGAATACACAGGGAACGTAAAACAAACTGGAGGCTGGCTTGACACCAGTAGATTTGGCGTCGCACCAAAGATTCGGCTGTCTGTAAGAATGGGGGTTTCCACTTCGTTGAGGTACTGCCGCGGGAGGACTGGGAAGAGAGGAGGCGGCTGTGGCCGCAAATTGAACAAGCCAGACGGGCTGGGAAACGGGCCTTTTTCCGGGGTCCTCATGGATACATCGAAGGACGGAGGATCATCGACGTTGAATGAAAGACTTGATGTAAGACTGTATACAGTGGAATATTATTAATGGGACAAAAGAGTTCTACTTAAAGTTAAAGGTTATTAGTCACTGAGTTGGTGACAAGTGTTACAATTTAAACTCATGTTTATATATTTTTCTTTTCTTTTTTTAAAAAAAAAGTTATTTTCTTAGCATATTCTTATTATGGTTCACTCAAAAATTTCTTTTGGTTCATTAAACGTTCGGGGTTTGAAGGAAATTGTTAAGAGAAAGGCACTTTTTTTATTTTGCAAGGGGCAAAAATGTCACTGTCTGTTTTTACAAGAGACTCACTCTGTGGATGCCGATGTTACCTTTTGGGCTAATCAGTGGGGAGACAAGATTCTTTTCAGTCGTGGATCTAACAGATCTGGAGGTGTGGCGATTTGTTTTAATAAGTTCCCAGGGGAGATTATAACATATAAAGCTGATAGTGAGGGTCATTGGTCAACTGCAGCTTGAAGAGCGAAGGTTTATTTCTAATTGTTACAAATCTTTATGGACATAATAACGAAGGTCAAAATAAACGTCTATTGGAAAATCTAACAAATGTTATTTCAGAGTTTAAAGTTATGTACCCCACAGATTACATCCTAGTAGGAGGAGACTGGAACATGACCTCAGATGAATGGATGGACAGATGGCCTCCTCGCTTAGGAAGGAGGCAACAGAATAACATTATTGAGAACTTTTCTAGTGATAATAATTTTACAGACATTTGGAGAAGTTTGAATCCTGGAGTTAAGAATTATTCATGGTTTAAACCTAATGGAGAAAGCAGGTCAAGAATTGATTATTGGTTAGTGAGCGATGACATTTTGAGGTGTACTTCACAATCTAAAATCTCCAAAGCACCCCTATCTGATCACTGTTTCATTGATCTTGTCTTAGAACCAACAAGGATGAAACGTAGTAGCAGGGGATATTGGAAATTTAATGCCAGCCTTTTAAATAAGGACAAGTATTGTGATAAAATTAGACATAAAATTACAGATATAAAAAATGATGACTCAGTAGTGGGTAATATACAGAAATGGGAACTTATTAAATTCAAAATCAGAGAATTCACTATAAAATTCTGCAAAGAACTGAACAGGGAAAACCGGGAATATGAAAGTAATTTACTTTGTGAAATAACTCAGTGCTGTAGTAAAGAAAAACTAAACGTGCAAGAGAAGAATAAATTGATGGAGTTACAAACTAAATTAGACGATCTTTACCTAGAGAAAGCCCAGGGTGCCTTTATAAGATCGAGAGCCAAGTGGATTGAGGCAGGTGAAAAGAACTCATCATATTTTAGTAAGCTGGAAAAGTGCAGACAGCAGAGAAATCTAATCTCAAGCTTGTTGATAAATGGGACTGAATGTAAAGATTTCAGAAAGATTGAAAAAGAAGTCTTCACTTTTTATTCCAAATTGTACTCCTCAGAATATTCAGCAGCTGATTCTGATAGTTTCTTTGATAAGATTCATAATCTCATCCCATGTATTGACAAGCCGTTCAAAGATCTGTGTGATTCAGAGCTTAAAATTGAGGAACTGGATTTGGTGGTCATGAAAATGGCATTAAACAAGTCCCCAGGGACATATGGACTCACTACTAATTTTTATCAATTCTTCTGGAAGGACCTAAGAACTTTATTGTTTGATGCATTAAAGGAATCGATAGAGAAAAAAGAAGTGATGGCGAGCATGAAACAAGGGCTGATAACCCTGATCCCTAAATCGGGTAAGGATAAAAGAATTTTAGACAATTTAAGACCCATCACCTTACTAAACACTGACTATAAGATCCTGTCTGGAGCTGTAGCTGAGGCTAAAGAAAGGCATCTCAAACATTATCAGTGAAACACAATCAGGTTTTTTGAAAGGAAGACTAATTCATAACAATATCAGGCTGGTTTTGGATCTCCTTGAATACAGTGAATTAATCCAAGAGAGAGGGTACATCCTGTTCTTGGATTTTTACAAAGCATTTGACTCAGTCGAACATACGTTCATATTAAAAACTCTGCAGTCTTTTGGTTTTGGAGAGGAATTTATCAATGTTATAGAGATGCTATATAATGACATTAACAGCTCTGTTTTGCTAGAACATGGTACATGTTCAAGGTTTGAGGTTAATAGAGGGATAAGGCAGGGATGTAGCAGCTCACCACTTCTGTTCATCATGGTTGCTGAGCTGTTGTCTATTTTGATTAAAAACAGTCACATTGAGGGGTTAACTGTGATGGGTGAACAGATAATAATCAGTCAGCTGGCAGATGATACCACCCTGTTTCTAAGAAATGAGGACCAGATTCCTTTAGCCTTACAGGCGATCAATCACTTCTCCAAAGCTTCTGGCCTACAGCTGAATATTAATAAATGCTAAATTCTAGCTCTGCATGAGTGTCCCCTGCAAGCAATAAATAATATACAGATCAAAAAAGAGGTGAAGTATCTGGGCATTGTAATTTGCAAGGATAAGACATCAACAGAAAATAAGAATATCTGTACCAATATAGAAAAGTGTAAGTCAATTTTAAACAGGTGGCTGCAAAGGGACATAACTCTGTTTGGGAGAAGCTTGCTAACCAACATGGACAGTCTGTCCAGACTCATCTATCCAGCCTTTTCTCTGCCCATACCTCCAAAACTAATTAAATCTATAAATACTCTTAATTTTAGGTTCATATGGAGGAACAAATGTCATTATATAAAGAAAAATGATGTGATTAAGAATTATGAAGAGGGTGGGGCTAATGCCATTGACTTTGATGTTATGAATGGTGTACTAAAACTGAAATGGTTAAGATCTTTCATTAGGAACAAAAATTCCTTTTGGAACATTATTCCCAATGTGATTTTTGGCAAAATGGGTGGAATAGACTTTTTGTTACGTTGTGACTTTGATTGCAGTTCGTTACCTGTTAAACTCTCAGCTTTCCATCAGCAGGTCCGTCTCTACTGGAAATTAATCTATAAACATAACTTTACTCCTCACAACACCCCTATATGGAACAACAGGTATATCCGTTTGTGTAGGAAATCTGTGTACGTGGATCAATGGAGATCTAAAGGGATTTGGGCTGTAGCTCATTTTATGGATGATAATGGGGTCTTACTAAAACATGAGACGTTTTGTGAGAAATTTGATGTAAGATGTACTGCTAAGAGATATAAATCCCCAGTGAAAGCCATCCCAGTCCCTTTGAGATCAATGATAAAAGAAGATATTGTGCACTCTAAAATTTCTCCTGGACTGAGGCAGCTCTGCATAGCTGGAGTTGAATTTGGTGACAGCAGGTTTACAAACAAAGTGATCAGGAATATTTTGATAAACGAAATTTGCCCTAATCCGGTTAAAATAAATTATATCCTGAAAGAATTTGAGACCATGGAGGTTAAGGCGATAAGACAAAAGTCTACAGGAAGTGCAGAATTATTAGGCAAATGAGTATTTTGTCCACATCATCCTCTTCATGCATGTTGTCTTACTCCAAGCTGTATAGGATTGAAAGCCTACTACCAATTAAGCATATTAGGTGATGTGCATCTCTGTAATGAGAAGGGGTGTGGTCTAATGACATCAACACCCTATATCAGGTGTGCATAATTATTAGGCAACGTCCTTTCCTTTGGCAAAATGGGTCAAAAGAAGGACTTGACAGGCTCAGAAAAGTCAAAAATAGTGAGATATCTTGCAGAGGGATGTAGCAGTCTCAAAATTGCAAAGCTTCTGAAGCGTGATCATCGAACAATCAAGCGTTTCATTCAAAATAGTCAACAGGGTCGCAAGAAGCGTGTGGAAAAACCAAGGCGCAAAATAACTGCCCATGAACTGAGAAAAGTCAAGCGTGCAGCTGCCAAGATGCCAGCATAGGAAAATTGGGTTGAACAATGAGGCTGAATTTGTGGGGTTTAGAAACATCCAGAGCATCGCAACAGAAAGGTAAATAAAAAAAGAAAAGAGAGAGAGATAAAGAAATAAATAAACTAATAATACATAAATGAATAGAAAAATAGAAAACACACATGTAGAAATTGTCACATGTGAAATTATTTTTGGAGAGAATCAGAAGTGAGACAGTTTGAATCCACAGTTCAGCGCAAAGATGCAGGAATTAAATCTGATTATAAAAACACATCGAGGCCACGAAGACCAGCTTACACTCAATATTAATATGAATACACAACATACACGCAATGAAGACATGCTTACATTCATGAATGCGAATACATGACATAAATGCTAAATGGTGTAGATTTAACACACTTAAAGGCTGAAGCTGAGGAATAACTCAGGAAGTTGCAGGACAATAGAGTGACTTTTGTGACAAGGAAAAAGAGACTGGGAGGACCAACCAGTGATTAGAAGCTTAAAGCAGGTTTAAAATAGTGAGTTAGAAGTGGTTTCCAGCTGACTGAGCAAAAGAAGTGACGACTGTAGAAATAAAAATAAAAGAATAATAATTGAATTATGCAGCAATGTTTTGAATATGCATTTCTGTTGTCAGGGCAACTTCTCGAGATGTGACTCAATATGCAAATTAGTTGAATGAGTGGGGACAGAAAAAAAAGAAAAACTCAAGTTTCCTGTCTGAGACATGAGTGAAGTTTGCATTGAGAGAAATATATCTGTGACTGTGTGAGAAGAACTGTTTGGTAAAATATATGATAGCAGCCGCAGGACAATTAAATAAAGTCTGTGACTAAGTGCAGTCGTGCAGATTTGGAGAAGTTTATAATTTAGTGATGACACATTGTTATAAAGTGTTTAGAAAGGGCTTAATGGGAATATTACTGTTGGGCAAACTGTGCGGCTTTAACAAGATTTTCTGTGTATTTAGCAGGTGAAACTCTGTCAGCTGACTTCAGACTGTCAGGAAGCTGAAGAACCTGAGGCCAACCACTGAAACATGATGTGGGCAAAATGAACAGAGGGAGTGATTTTAAAGGTGAACATTTAGGACTTACTGCAAATGTTACTATGTCAAAGTTACTGTGACTCAAACAGAGGAAATTCTGATTTTTTTATTTCCACACCCAGCATGTTTTGGGTGTTATATGCTATTAAATACTTTTAAATAAATTAAAAAGTATTTAATAGCATATAACACCCAAAATATGCTTCGGTTCACATTTAACTCCAGAAAATCATCAATCAAAACATGGATATTACCTGACCACAGATTCGTGGTGATGTCACTGCTCTTTTAACTGTTCGGAGTCTTTGTTTGTTTGCTGGTTGTAGAAATGGTTTATATGAGCTTTGAGCTGAGAGTCAGAGGTTTCTGTGGACACTGCTCATGTCGGCACTTATATTTCTGACCTTTTCTTATAACCGATTAAACATGATCTCCTCCCTTTTGCCCCCATTTTTGGTGGTGTAGGTACAAATGATCAGGCATGACATTCTCATAATAAATAAGATACTGCAAATAATTATTTCTGCATTTGTGCGATTGAAGTGAATTGAAAATGTGTATGAAATGACACTGTTTTAAAGATTTGGCCTAAATAATTTTGGAGTGAATGAGTCTAAACATGATGACCTAACTAGTGATACCCTGTCACACACACACACACACACACACACACACACACACACACACACACACACACACACACACACACACACACACACACACACACAAACGCACACACACACACACACACACACACAGCATGTTATGCCAGTTTCAGCTGAAACTATGTTTCAAACCATATTCCGGGTTTTTAGTTCACCATTTATGAGGCTTCAAGAAGAAAATAAAAGACAGAATAGAATAGAATAGAATAGAATTCAACTTTATTGTCATTGCACATGCACAGGTACAGGGCAACGAAATGCAGTTTGCATCCATCCAGAAGTGCTTTAGTGATATAGATATATTACAATATATATTAGCAATAATATAGATATGTGAGTATATTACAGAAATGGGTCTATTATGGAATGTTATAATGTACACGGTATGAAGTATGTTGTGAATATTCTATAACTATAAGTATGTACAGGCTGTAGTGAGTACAAGCTATGAACAGGCTATGAACAGGATATAAATATGAAAAACTATACAGAATATGAAATAAGTAACTTTACAGAATCTGAGATATACAGCTATACAGAAATGGGAACTATGCAAGTTGTAAACAGTTGTAGGATTAAAGATTATCGAATGTACAGAATGATTATTTACACAGAGCTATACAGTAGTGCAGTTAAGATAAGTGAGGGTGTAGATAGTTTCTACAGAGGCTATATAAAGTGCTGGTGGTTGTGAGTGGTGGTTCAGTCCATGTTATTATTGTGTTTGAGGGTACAGTTGTCCATTGTGTGTATGTTCAGTCCATGAGTTTAACGTGGGTCAGATGTCAGGAGGCAGAGTTCAGGAGTCTGACAGCTGTGGGGAAGAAGCTGTTCCGGTACCTGGTGGTCTTAGTCCGGAGGCTCCTGTAGCGCCTCCCAGAGGGCAGGAGGGTGAAGAGTCCATGTGATGGGTGACTGGGGTCTTTGATGATTTTCCCAGCCCTTTTTAGACACCGCTTCCTGTAGATGTCTTTTATGGCAGGAAGTGGTGCTCCGGCGATGCGCTGGGCAGTTTTCACGACCCTCTGCAACGCCTTCCGGTCCGAGGCAGAGCAGTTCCCGTACCAGACTGTTATACAGTTGGTCAGGATGCTCTCGATGGTGCAGCGATAGAAGTTCACCAGGATGTCTGAGGACAGGTGGTTCTTCCTCAGAGTCCTCAAGAAGAAGAGGCGCTGGTGAGCCTTCTTGACCAGCTTGGAGCAGTTGGTCGTCCAGGTGAGATCCTCGGAGATGTGGACTCCCAGGAACTTGAAGCTGCTCACACGCTCCACAGCCGTCCCCTTAATGTGGATGGGTGGATGTGGGTCAGCATTCCTCCTGTAGTCCACGATGAGCTCCTTGGTCTTCTCGGTGTTAAGCAGCAGGTTGTTTCTGTCGCACCACTCAGCCAGACGATCCACCTCCTCCCTGTAGGCGGCCTCATCGTTGTCACTGATGAGGCCAATCACCGTGGTGTCATCTGCAAACTTAATGATGGTGTTGGAACCATCAGCAGGTCTGCAGTCGTGGGTGAAGAGGGAGTAGAGGAAAGGGCTCATCACACAGCCTTGTGGTACACCGGTGTTCATTGTGATGGTAGATGAGCAGTGGTTATCCAGCCGGACATGTTGGGGGCGGTTGGTCAGGAAGTCCAGTAACCATTTGCAGATGAGGGAACTGATGCCCAGGTCTGTCAGTTTCCTGATGAGTTGTGAGGGGTGGATTGTATTGAATGCTGAACTGAAGTCTATAAACAGCATTCTGGCGTAGGTGTTGTTGTTGTCCAGGTGTGAGAGGACAGAGTGCATTGCGATGGAGACTGCATCCTCTGTGCTCCTGTTCTGGCGGTATGCGAATTGGTGGGGGTCCAGGGTGGGGGGGAGACAGGATTTGAAGTGTGCTAGGACCAGTCGCTCTAAGCACTTAGTGACAGATCTGAATGTTTGAAAATGTTTTGGAAAGATTCTGTAAAGATGAGATGAAAAATACTCAAAGGATAAATTTAATTGGTTTATTATTTAGATAAGTTGAAAAAAGTTAAACAAGTAAATGAAGAAACAAGGCAGAGGAGAGAAAAGCCCAACAATCCCCTCTGAGCAAGCAGTTGGCGACAGTGGAGAGGAAAAACTGCCTTTAAACGGGCAGGAACCTCCGGCAGAACCAGGCTCAGGAGGGGACAGTCAACGGCCGGGACTGGTTGGGGGGGTGAACAGAGGTGGAGCAAGACGAGGCTACATCAGGTGAGGAAGCAGTAGCGTCTCTCCTCCGGAACAAGTGGAACCATTTTCTCTTTTTTTTCATGCACTTTTCCACGAGCGCTTTTTTCTCCAGGATGAGATTTCTCAGCTCATCGATGGTTTCTGCGTTTTGTTCTTCAAGTTTCTCACATCTTTGTTCCACCTCTTCCAATGTTGCTTGTTGTTCTTCAAGCTTGTCTTTGAGTTGTTTGGATGTTGCCTCCTGTATCAGCTTGTCCTTGTGCATGTCTGCATTTCTCTGTTGGACCTCTTTGTGCTTGTCTTCTAACTGCTCGTTTCTTTTCCTGATTTCTTGGAGCGTGAGCTGCAGATCTTCATGTATTTTGTCTTCTTGTTGTTTTTGCGCCTGCATTTGAGTGTTTTCACGCTTCAAGTTATTGAATTCCACCAAAATCCCCTTAATGAGCTCGGAGTTGTTTCTCGCTATCTGATCGATCCTTCTCTGCATCTGTGAGCAGCGTTTCTCCAGTTTGTCCTTTTCTTCTTCCACTTTAGTTGCTTTGTCCTTCAGCTGATTACAAAACTCTTGCAGTTTTAGATTTTTAGACTCAAAGTCCTGGACGATACGTTTTCCTTCTTTCAGTCTTTCTTGCTGTTGCTCTTTCTGTTGAAGAAGGTCTTTATTTTGGCGCAGTGTTTCATCCAGGCTTTCTTTCAGCATGCGGTATTTTTCCTGCATGCTCTTCAGTTCGTGCTGCATGTCTCGTTGCTTTTTGTCCTGCTCTTCCTTCTGTTGGAGAAATTCTTTCTTTTCTTCCACAGCTTCATGGAGCTGTCTTTGGAGGAGCCGATTTTTTCGGTCCATGTATTGGAGATCCCGTTGTATCTTATCAGTCATCGTTTTCTTGTCTTTATCCTACTTTTTATAAAAGAGAACATTTATTAAAGAATATGTATTTAATTAAAAAACTCTGTTCATCTAAAGCAGGGGTCAGCAGCCTTTAAGACCCAAAGAGCCAAAGAGCCATAATTGGCCTATCATGGGTTGAAAGGCTCGATAAATGCACGGCGTTTCGCCGGGTACACCGGCTTACGCGAGTGTGACGCTTATTTTGAGCGATGAAAAAATAACAAAATATAATTTTATTTGTATATTGCAAAATCACAATAATCTTCCAATTTAGAACTACAAGTTAAAAAAAGAACTAACATAAATAAAATACACTTCAGCTAATTTATTTCCCCAAACCACGCGGAGCCGCACTATAAGGACTAAAGAGCCGCAGGTTGCCGACCCCTGATCTAAAGGGTTTAACAAAAAGGGGGAGCTTCCTGCTGGAAATTGAAATGTCCCCACTGGGCGATCGTGGCTCAAGAGTTAGGAGTTCGCCGTGTAATCGAGCCCCGGCTTGGACAGTCTCGGTCGTTGTGTCCTTGGGCAAGACACTTCACCCGGCAAGACACTTCACCCGTTGCCTACTGGTGGTGGTCAGAGGGCCTGGTGGCGCCCCAGGGTGGCTGTAGCTACATCACCAGTGCGTGAATGTGTGCGTGAATGGGTGGATGACTGAACGTGGGTGCTTAACTATAGTTAAAAAGAACAAACAAACATCTGTCTCTTATTTTTTATGTCACACATGAAAGAAGCTTCAATATCTGATGAGAAGACATTAATTTGTTGGTGTTTGTGGTGTTTGGTGCAGTTTTCTTGTTCTCTGGCTTGTTGTTTATTTACAGTGGAGATGAAGATCTCTAACAAGTTGATTTGTTCACATTTGCACATCTTAATTTTTAAGAGGAATGTGTTTTTTTGAGTTTGTACACTATATGCATGTAAGGCAACCGTTTCCTTTTTCTGTATTTTTGTGTGCTGCTCTTTTAACAAAAGGGGAACAAAAGACATTTAAATCGACCTCAGATGATTTGTTTAAATTTTTACAAGGTCTTACTGAGGTGATGCAAAGTGAAACATGCTTCTTTTTTGGTAATGTGCTGGAAAAGCTTGAAAATTGACCTTGAATGTGCTTAAAAAGTGCTTGAATTTGACCCTAAAAATGTGTATGAACCCTGCATATATTGCAGTATTTACAGTTTATAGTAGGAATTTCATGGCAACAGCTAATCTTTATTTTGTTTACTGGGAAATGAAATGCTGCCAATTCACAAAGCTGTGCTTCAGCTGCACTTCCTGTTGTAGACTTGTGATGCACACAGGCTCTGTTCCAGCACTCAGCATGTTCTTCCTTATTTGCTCCACCAGGGGGAGCTCCTAAACTATGACATCCTGATAGGAGTGAACCAGGGAGAGGGGCTGAAGTTTGTGGACAACAGTGAGGACAACGACGGCATCTCAGCTGCGGCGTTCGACTACACCATCTCCAGCTTTGTTGACAACCTCTACGGCTACCCAGAGGGTGAGGACGCCACCTCTGTACACTGCCACTTTTTCAGTTATTCCATTTTACAGCCTCCTCTCACTTAACTGCATTTTGCAGCATCATCAGGTTTTGTCTTATTAGGAGCCGCGTTTGTTGATTTGTTAGTTTTTTTCTGTTTGCTGTATTCATTAAAATAAACGGATAATCGTCAAAATGACAAATGTGGACAATTATCAAAGCTTACATCACAATTCTGACAGCTTGAGTTCACATGAATTTTCAAAAGAATATAAAAACCTGTGAAAGTGCTTTAACCCTTGTGCGCCCGCCTGTTCTCGGGGCGTGGGTCGTGGTGACCCCCCGAGGGGCGTGTGTGTGTGTGTGTTGTTATTAGGATGGTATTGATGATGATGATGATGATGATGAGGAGTGTGTGTGTGTGTGTGTGTTGTTATTAGGATGGTATTGATGATGATGATGATGATGAGGATGATGATGATGAGGAGGAGTGTGTGTGTGTGTGTGTGTGTGTGTGTGTGTGTGTGTGTGTGTGTGTGTGTGTGTGTTGTTATTAGGATGGTATTGATGATGATGATGATGATGATGATGAGGAGGAGTGTGTGTGTGTGTGTGTGTGTGTGTGTGTGTGTGTGTGTGTGTTGTTATTAGGATGGTATTGATGATGATGATGATGATGATGATGATCATGATGATGGTGGCGATGGGGGGTCTTGGTATCCCCCCTGGGGAGGGGGATATGTGTGTTTTATGATGATTAGGGTGGGGGTCACTAGGACCCCCACGGGGGCATATGTGATGATAATGATGATGATGATGATGATGATGGTGATGATGATGATGATAGGTTTGGGGTCACTAGGACCCCCACGGGGGCATATATTGTGTTATGATGATGATGATGATGATGGTGATGATGATGATAGGTTTGGGGTGGGGGGGGTCGCTAGGGGACCACCGTTGGGGCGCTCGTGTTATCACGGCGTCGGTGGCGTCTGGGGAGCGGCGGCGCGGGAAGAAGCGGCGCAGTTGGGACAGTACGTGACGGCGCAGTTGGTGCACACGTGCACTCGGCACTCGCGGCACAGGATCTTGGTCTTGACGTCTTTGCTCCTGGGACACACGCGGCACCGTCGCCTCTTGACCGGAGAGGAGTCGCGTGGCGTAGCGTTGTTAGAGGCTGCCTCGGCGGTAGCGCCTCGGGCCGCGACTCTGCCTCCTCCTCCTCCTCCTCCTCCTCCTCCTCCCGGTCCTCCTCGCGCTAAAGCCGCCCTGGCTTCGAGCATGGGGCGCGCGAGCGCTTTGCCCAGTCGCTCGAGGAAGAGCCGTCGTCTGTTGAGCTTGCCCGGCATCCAGTCGGGGTGAATTTCCCTCCACAGCACGAACGCGTTGTAGGCCGCCACGTCGACCATGTTGTGGAAAAGGGCCACGGGCCACCTGCGGGTCTTTCTCCTGCAGCTGTACGTGCTCACGACCTTGTCCAGGTTGTCGACGCCTCCCTTGGTGCGGTTGTAATGCAGCACCAAGGGCGGTTTCGCGCCGCTTCTGTCGCTGCTTCTGTTGCCGCCGCTGCTTCTGTTGCTGCTGCTTCTGTTGCTGCTGCTGCTGATGATGCTGTTGCTGATGCGGCGGCTAGGCCGGGGCTCGGGGCCGGAGCGATGGTGGTAGCGAGGAGCTGTGGTGAGGAGCAGCACGTTCTTGTTCTTCTTGGCCACGTAGGAGAGGATGATCGTGTCTGGCCCTCGTCCTCCTCCTCCTCCTCCTCCTCCTCCTCCTCGTCCCGCAGAGCCGCCGAGTACCACGGATTCGACGGAGCCCACGGCCCTGCCCTTGACGCAGCGCAGCTCTCTGGGGATCTCGGTTCTGTTCGACCGCAGAGTGCCCAGCACGGTGTGGCCTCTCTCGCGATAGAGCCTGTCGGCGAGCTCGCGCGAGGTGAAAAAGTTGTCACACGTGACGTTGCGTCCCGGCGTTAATCCCTCGGTGAGGTCCACGACCACTCGAGTGGCCAGGTGCTTTTCGGGAGGGCCGCGCTTGTCGGGCTTGCCGGTGTAGACTTGCATCTTCCACGCGTAGCTGGAACGCGCGTCGCACGCCACCCATATCTTGATCCCGTACCTGGCCGGCTTGCTGGGCATGTACTGTCTGAACGGACACCGTCCTGATGGAGAGAGAGATGGAGAGAGAGATGGAGAGAGAGAGAGAGAGAGAGGGAGAGAGAGAGAGAGAGAGAGAGAGAGAGAGAGGAGAGGAGAGGGAGAGAGAGAGGAGAGGAAGAGAGAGGAGAGGAGAGGAGAGGAGAGAGAGAGAGAGAGGAGAGGAAGAGAGAGGAGAGGAGAGGAAGAGAGAGAGAGAAGAGGAGGAGAGAGAGAGAGAGAGAGAGAGAGAGAGAGAGAGGAGAGGAGGAGAGAGAGAGAGAGACGTGAGTTTGACAGAGAGCACACGTGCAAGCGTCATCTGCACGCCACACACACACACACACACACACACACACATCACGTACCTCTGAACGGCACCAGTCTCTCGTCGACGGTGACCTCCGGTCCCGGGCGGTACATGGCGGGCAACCTCGCGCACCACTCGTCCCACACGGCTCTGATGGGGGCCAGTTTGTCGTAGCTATCGCCCTCGCCGCCCTCGCCCTCGCCTCGCCCGGCCCTTCTGGTCTCCCTGTCGTCGAAGCGCAGCGCGCTCGAGTAGGCTCGAAAGGTCTTGAGCGGCATCGTGGCTCTGAACACGGACCTGCCGCTCTCGGCGTGCCACAGGCTCTCGCAGGCCTCTCCCCGGGACCTGTACACGCCGGCGAGCACGAGCAGCCCCACGTAGGCTCGGAACTCGACGCGGCCCATGGGCTTCCATCCGTCGATGGCGGGCCTGCGCCTGCCCGCTTCCAGGTTGGTCATGGCGATCACCGAGTCCTCTATCTCCGGCGGGAAGTAGGCCATGAACGCGGAGGCCTCGTCTCGCGCCGCCGCCACGGCCTCTTCGGTGGGGCCTCGTCCCGGCGGGTCGAGGTCGTCTTCTTCTTCTTCTAATTCTTCTAATTCTTCTTCTTCTAATTCTTCTTCTTCTTCATAGTCTTTGTCTTCTTCTTCATCGTCATAATCATCAGCGAGGACGTCTTCTTCTTTTTCTTCTTCTTCTTCATCATCATCATCATCATCATCGGCGAGGACGTCTTCTTCTTTTTCTTCTTCTTCTTCATCATCATCGACGAGGACGTCTTCGTCTTCTTCTTCTTCTTCTTCTTCTTCTTCTTCTAATTCTTCCTCTTCTTCTTCTTCATAGTCTTTGTCTTCTTCTTCATCATCATCGTTATAATCATCGGCGAGGACATCTTCTTTTTCTTCTTCTTCTTCTAATTCTTCTTCTTCTTCTTCTTCTTCTTTGTCTTCTTCTTCATCGTCATCGTTATAATCATCGGCGAGGACATCTTTTTCTTTTTCTTCATCATCATCATCATCAGCGAGGACGTCGTCTTCTTCTTCTTCTTCTTCTTCTTCTTCATAGTCTTTGTCTTCTTCGTCATCGTCGTAATCGTCGGCTACATCCGCGTCGCGAGTTTCACCGACAGCGCCGCGGCCGCGATCGCGCCCAGGATCATGAACGCCACCTGCAGCGCGGCCGGCGTCGTCCTCTTGCCAAATCTCCCGAGTCCGCCGCCCCGGGTCGGCGCCTGCTTCTTCTTCCTCTCCCTCTCGGCGGTTCGACTCGCCTTGCGAGCCGCCGTCCTGGCAGAGTTGCGACGCCATTTCGGAACCGCGATCATCTTCCTCGCAACTATCCACCCCATCGTTTTCGTACTCCTGATCCTCCGAGTGGCGCTCCTCCTCGTCGTCTGCGAGCGTTCGGGCCGTCGGGTCGTCGTTGTCGTCCCCCTCGGCCTCTTGCTCCTCTTCCTCGCTCTTGTCCTCCTCCAAGTTCTCCTGTAGCTGCTGCTGCTGCTGCTGCTGCTGCTGCTGCTGCTGCTGCTGCCGCTGCTGCTCTTGGTCTTCCTCGACCCCTAGCCCTCGATAGCGAAACGTGGCCGGTCGCAACAACGGAGCGACCGGAGCCGACCACGCAGCGTACGCCAAATGCGATGGCGATGGCGACGGCGACGGTGATGGTGAGCGGGAGGAGGAGGAGGAGGAGGTGGAGGAGGAGGAGGACACCGCCGGCGATTGCGATCCGCCTGTACCGACCTTAGTGCTCTTTGGCTCCCACGGTCTAGTGCGTGACATTGTCTTCTTCGTCTTCTTCTTTCTCGTTGGCACCTTGTTGCCGTTGTTGTTGTTGTTCCTGTAACCCCGACACGCTTAGTACCTGCCATCCACGCTCTTATCATCTCGCCGCGCGACGCGCTGTGCTTTCGCCGGAGTGTTTCTCGACCACCTTTTACACAACTTTATCGTCCGCGCTTGCACGTGTGCTCTCTGTCAAACTCACGTCTCTCTCTCTCTCTCTCTCTCTCTCTCTCTCTCTCTCTCTCTCACATCCCATCCCCCTCGGGGGGATCTCGCGACCCCAAACCTCCTCCCTCCCTCCGCGGGGGACCCGCATCCCCCGACCCCGCCCTCCCATCCCATCCTGTCCCCCGAGGGGGATCTCGCGACCCCAAACCTTCTCCCTCCCTCAGCGGGGGACCCGCATCCCCCGACCCCGCCCTCCCCTCCCATCCCGTCCCATCCCCTCGGGGGGGGGGGGGGGGGGGATCTCGCGACCCCAAACCTCCTCCCTCCCTCCGCGGGGGACCCGCATCCCCCCGACCCCGCCGCTCTCCCCCTGGCGGGTGCATCAGGGTTAACAGCGGCCTCCGCTGGCCGCGCGCCATAGAGCCTGCGCGAAAACGTTCTTATTTCAGCTAGGAGGATCACGGCCGCAGACGGAAAGGCGAGGCTCGCGGGGATACCTGGGGATACCTGGGGTATCTGGACCACGGACCCCCATTTTGTGCTCTGCTTGGCGCTAGTGGTATTCGATTGGGGTTACTGGCATGTCAATCGCACTGATGTTGTGCGTTGTGTGCGACCATTTCTGTGCATTTCTCAATGGGGCGCTCGGTCGACAGAGACACTAACTTGTGTGATGCACAAAACAAACACATGGCAGGACGATATCTTTGCATCCAGTGCTCTTTATTCCTCGTCGTCATCACATTACATTCTCTTGGAAATTAGTGAATGGTACCAGACAGATAACGACACAGACAACGGTGCACTGTCGATTGACATAAGACATTAATCCAAGTCTGCTGTCCCGTTCCACCGCCTTGCCGAGGTGCTTCGTTGGGGATAGCTGCGACTATCGATTAATCGTGATGGTGGTTACTTGGTTGCGGTGGATCGAAAATCCATTCGTAGTGCTGGAATACGAGTCTCGCCATGTTTGTTCTGCGCTGTGCCGTTTCATGGGCTACATCGGGAGCGTAGCGGGTGCTGTTTGCGGCATTACACGCGGTACATATGCACGTCTTGTCGAACGGAGCAACGGCTTGAACCGCTGCATTTCTTTTGTATCTATCCCAGTACTTGTCGGGTGAGCCCTGCACTGGTTCGGGGCACTCTGTTGCTGCCTGTGTCGATCGCTCCTCCTGTACATGCTCTTCGAGCGTACCGTGGTCTGCTTGGGAGAGGCGAATCCTCTTATTCTTCTTCTTCTTCTTGTCGTTGCGATCGAACGACTCCATCGTGAGCCACGTATGTCGACGTGCGGAACGGGGAAAGGGGCTAGTAGTCAGACTATGACACTTGGTCTTCATTGTGTCAGTACATGAGTTTTCCTCTACGATCGTTCTATTTCACTAAAAGACATCAAGCGGTTGAGCGTTGTTTGACCACGATTACTTTCGGATAGGTGGCCCTGGTGATGGCTGTAGAACCAGTGCTCGGACGCGACAACTTAGGAACGGGCTGGATCGCTTACTATGTACACCAGGTTCGCCATTGTCGATACCATCACCGTTGTGAATAGCACTAGAAAAGCTGGGATGTGTGTCGCGTTTTGTTCCACAGCCGTACATCTACACGACACACAGTACCAGTACAACAGCACGCATAGCACATATACACAGGTCGGTGGCTGCCTGGGTTATTCTCCGCTGTTTCACCCCTACTGAGAACGGTATATAACCTGGACAGATCCACAACTGCCATCAGACGCTTTGAGACAAAGGGTTGACAGCGGCCGTGTGTAACGGAGACACAAATACTGTCATGTCGCAGGTCTACAGCATACGTTTGGTGTACCCAAGGACGGGGCTCCCGGACAGCGAGATACGCCGTGTGTGGTTCCTGTGCTGCCCTTGGGCTGAAGACATCATGAAAACACACATGTTATCTGCTAACACGTTGGACAGGATCAAATGCCCGGAAGAGTTGGCTGTGATGGCACCCTGTCACATAGCCCTCATGGACCTGGAAGACATGAGCGACATGTGCTTAGACGGCTTTCACATGGTGGACTTTTGGTTTCATTGTAAACTCGAGTCGTTCATGGCCGGATGGGCTCGTTGGTACGTGCACGTGGATCGGGTGACTGGTGTGGGATGGAGTATGACCCTGCTGCTAGATGGCGAGGGCAAAACGGTGGCGGACGCGGAGGTCCTCTCGAGGAAGCTATGGCTTGCTTACAAGACGTACTTTGAATGGCAATGGGTTGTCAAGCAACCTGGGCGGCCGGGGGATACGCGTAAACCCGACATCACGTATGGGGAACACGAATACGAAAACCGACGGGATAAACTGCTGTGTGTCTCCATCGAGGGCGAGCGAGGCGACTTTGGGCGAGTGGTTGACGATCGGATGACCGTGATGCCGCGTATGGGCGAGGTTTATCGGACCGAACGACACGAAGGAGAGTGTCTTCTGTGGTGTCACACCAACGACGCTGATGACAAGCGAAAGGCGTCGACGATTAGGCTGTGGTACCCGCAAACAGTAGACGAATCGACAGATTAGACCGCGGCTAGTGTGCCGGGCAGCCTATCGTCGTGTCACACTCTCTGCTTTACGCTTTAATTGTATTGCTGTTGTGTTTTTTTCATCGTATCCAAATGCTGACTGTAATAAAAACATGACCTGATGTGTGTCTTTTTCTGATCGCACCACAATGTTGATAGCAATATAACAAACGACCTGATGTTTTTTTTGGAAGCCACGTAAAGGATTGCGGTGGATTGAGGGCTGTCACAAATGTTACTGTGTGCATTGTATCACCATTGCTGACCGTAATAAACTAAATGGAATGTTACATTCTGTTGTTCTGCGTGTGATCCTCTGTGTTTGGTCTCTGTGTTCTCTCATACACCGGCTACAAATTCAAGCGCATTCTATGTCATCTGAACGTAAGCTCATTTTGGTACGGGGGCAGGTACAATAAGAGCTGACATTCGACCGGTACTGCTTACGTGTGGGTATGTATAGTTCACACTGCTTCTGAGACTGTCAGGGCCGTTCCTCGCTTTCGCCGCCTGCGGTTACGTTCTGTACCAAATACAGACATCCAGAGACCTGCGATCGTGATGCCTTTGGCGATTCAATACCAACCGAAACCAAGGAGAGCGAAAGTGCTACATTGGACACCCGTGCGACGAGACGGACGCGTCTGAGACGGCATCCTACGTTGTACATTATCCCCGACCTGGGTAGGTGTCGAGCTGTGGGATGCTATATGGATGTGATTGCAAGACAGTGAAGCTCACTCTGTGACAGTGTCAGTGTATAACGCAGCAGCAGCAGCAGCAGCAGCAGCAGAAGAGCAAAGCCAGTGATGCCGCAAGTGCACAGCATACGTTTAACACACCCGAGGTTGGTGTTCCCCAACGGAGAAATGACAAAGCCTTGGACGGTGTATAACGGTTGGGCCGACGAGATCCTGAAGATACACATGTTGTCTGGCAAGATGTTACAGAGGATCAAGTACCCGGAGGAATGGGGCGAAATGGCGCCCGATTGCGTAGACTTTATGGACCTAGAAGACCTGAGTGTGCTGTGCCTTGACGGATTTCACATGGTGCAGTTTTGGCTCGATTGCAAGCTCAAGGCTTTGCTGGTCGGATGGGCTCGTTGGTACGTGTACGTGGACAGAGCGGCCGCGGTGGGATCACGTATAACACTGCTGTTAGAAGATGACGGCAAGGCGGCGGCGGACGCGGAAGCGCTTGCTCGACAGCTGTGGCTTGCTTACAGGGATTACTTCGGATCGAGATGGGTCGTCGAGCAGCCTGGCTTGTGGGGTGACATGCGAAACCCCGAGACCGCGTACGACGACTGCGAATATGAAGCCGAGGAGGACAAGCTTGTGTGTGTCACAATCGAGGATGAACGCGGTGACTTTGGAAGGGTGGTCGACGAGCGGATGGCCGTCATGCCGCGTCTGGGAGAGGTCTTTCGGACGGAACCCAACGGCAGCGACTGTCTTCTGTGGTGCAAGACCAACGACACGGATGCGAGGCGAAAGGCTGCAACTCTTAGGCTCTGGTACCCCGAACAGTAGAACGGAGGCAAAGTGTTCACTGTATTGTATTGTATCGGCTTGTTATCACACTGCTTGTAATAATAAACCTACATGAAATGTTACATGTTGTTGTTGTTGATATGTGTGGGACTCTCATTTCAGTCTAGTCCGTCCGCTCTTCTAACACCACAAACACTGACTTACGCCGTTGTGGTGAAACACGCACACCCCGCTACTGCGTTTACCGTCACACACATTGGACAACTATAAGTGAGAGACCTCGCAGTTACAGCGTCCGTTTCTTACAAAAGACCGACACACGTGGGGATGGCTAGGTCTTAGCTGGGTATATGTGGTCGATGCGAAACACGACAGCCGGGGGGGTGTCTTTTTTTTCCCCCGGTTCAACAGTGGGATCGTCCGTGGCGTTGATCAGTTGACAGCACACAACGACAATCACAAAGGGTAGCATTCCGATGGTGCGTACGTCTCCCGTGTCACCGCCGGATTTCAAATGTGTTGTCTGTACGACCGCTCCACATGTAAACCAACAACAATAAAAAGAGACTTTGGTACCCTACACAGGCGTGAATCTTTATTGCTGGTTTTTTTTGCACACTACAACAACAACAACAACAACAGAATAGCACTACATCATATAACCAGTTGGTGAATTGTACAGGTTTGAATTTCTGGTGACATATTCCCGCTGCACTGCCATGTTGGTCACAACGTCCGTCATATCCGAGGGGTCAGAGTCACTGTGTTCTTTTTCGTGTTTCCCTCGCAGTACGGACGCCGTAAGTATCATGGTGACCACGTACATCACGTATATAATCATGTTGAACACCGCAATAGCACATTCGACGTTATGCGACCTATGCTCGTTACTGGTGAGGGGACGATATAGCAACTCCATGCACCCGGCGATCACGGCCATAAACAGTTCCACGTTCATCATCGCCAAGCACGCGTACACAGTCACGGTGCTCCGTGTGACAGGGTTGGTAGAAGTGGCGGCCGAAGCGTCGACCTTCCGTTTGCTGATTGCGGCGAAGTAACTTAGCACTATGCTCACCACCATGGCAAGGCACCCTAGGACGACCAGAGCAATCCCAGCGTGAATGTAAGCGTATCTGTGCTCTTGGTCACTGTCGTCGTAGTCGTACGTCAGCTTGGACGAATGCTTATGGTCGAGGAAATACATGATGTTATTTGGTAGCGTCAGGAACCCCACGATGAGAGATGTTATGACAGCAATCGAGCTTCCGAGGCGGCCTGTGAATCTCGCCATGGACGAGGCTGCGGCGCCCGACACGGGCGCGAATTTTGCCGCGAACATGTCTTTGCCGTTCGACACGAGCGACTTTAACGCGGGCATTCTCTTGCGGTTCATCGTCGTTGCGTGTAACATGTCTGGCGAACGTGCGGGGTTTTTTTGTATCTACTGACTATTAGTACACCATGTCGGCCGATACGCAACGCTTTGCCGAACTGGCCGCTGTTAGTTTTGCTCTGCGCGACGATGTTAGGAAACGCGACGATCGAATTCAAGACCGTGTCAGGCTGCCTGCACGCGAAGTCGACGAATGACCATCGGTGGTACAAAGTGCAAGGCATAACGAGAACGCTGGACTCTATGGCTCAGCAGAGAAGGCGAGGAAACCATAACCTGATAAACATGGCCGTGTTCACACGAGCGCTGCAAGACCGACACAGCAACCCCGAAAGTAAGTTGGACTGGGTCGTCGACTACATCAAACAACTGAACGTCTCCGAGAGCAAGGCTTCAGAGTTTCAGGCTGGTGTGCTGCGCATATTTACGTATAGCAAAGTCCCTAGCCTAGCGGCGTGCAGACGGGTGTGGGATAAAACACGTATGTCGACGCACATCGGAGTGGCGGTGGACGCAGATTGCAAAGATGTATTCAACGGGAAAAAAACCAAACCCCAGGTCGGTCCAGTTTCCCAACTTATCCTCACGCAACTAGAGGCCTTGCACCTGCGTCCGATATGCGGAGGCTTACGAGTGGCCGGCATACCGTCCCCCGACCGCTGCTCGGGCGCAAAAAAGCGGTACACGTACCATAACCGCTGTGTAGCCGGGTGTAAGGGCATACAGCCAGACTGGGGGTTCTACACCGAAATCGACATGGTTGCGTACGACACGGTCACAAACACAGTGGCGTTGCTAGAGCTCAAGACCAGGCATAGCGACGTTCTAGATAAAGCGACGCTATGGCGTTATAACACCCAGCTGTGGCTGACGTGGGTGATGTTTTCCGTCACCTACCCCAGCGCGGCTCAGCGCTCCGCCGCCCACTTGGTCATAGTGAGACCCGGGACGAATTTGGTTAGAATACGGAGCTGTACCAAGCCCACCGTATCGAAAAGCATGAGGCGTAATTTCCCTTGGCTGACATGTTTCTGCACACAGGTTCTCAACTGTCTAGCTCCTACTTGTGTGAACATGAGGTCATATAACAGAAGCGATACTATGTACACGGAGGACCTTTGCTCACAAGTCAACCCGGGAGATCTAAGCCACAGGAACATATGTTTCAACGAAGAAAAGAAGAAACTTAAACGCGACAAAGTGCACTCCGACCAACAGCCTCCGCAGCAGCCGACACAACGCGTGCCTGATCACTGAAGTGTGTGTGTGTGTGTGTGTGTGTGTGTGTGTGTGTGTGCCCGTGAGTGCGGCTGCTATAATAACGCCAGTCAGGCCGCGACGAGTTGATAGGACGTCTGACAATGGGACTGAAGAACCAGGCGCTGCACGTTATGCTCGCGAATCCCCATCTATCGCCGTTCGATGTGATAGAGCGACCCACGGAACGATACGACTGGATGTTAGTCGACCATTTGATAATGAGATTTAAGGTCAAGGCTAGCGACTACGTGGAAGGAGATCGGCTAGCGTCCATCGAAAACATGGCAAGAACACTGGCGGAACATTACAATCGAGACAGATGGACGTCAGAGTGTCTGATTCTGGTAAAGGACGGACGGGGAGCGCAAAAGCCGGCGGTTAGAGAAACCAGAGACCGCTACCCGCTCGCGCCCCACCTGGATTTCTGTAGACGGAACGCGGACGCTATAGACTATCTCACCTTGAAACTGCTACGCGACACCAACGTGGCAGAAAAGGCAGTGTTTCTGGTCACCGGACGGGACTGGGGTTCCCGTGACATCTTGTGTGAATCTAACAACGAAGACGTGGTGTTGCGTCTGAAAAATGAAGTCGACGGCATCGGAACCGTAGCCAGACCGCCTGGAGTCCACGGGGCGTACGTGGCGTCGTTTGCGAATCGACCTCTGGAGGGACACCTCGTGTTTCTGGACGCCGCGTGCCGGAAGAGCTCGAGCACAGAGGCCGATACTCTGATGGTAGAACTGGCCAACGCTCTTCCGGGCACTGTTCTGGTATGCACGGCAGACTCAGACGTGATAGCCGTGCTCACGGCTTGCGGGCGCGAAGGGCTCACACTGCGGTTGGCCAACACGAGCTACGACAGCAATCGACCGATGCACAGCTCCGCGTTTGGCGACCTGCTCGCGGAGGCGCCCACGGTTGGCGGTTTACGGACAACTGACGCGGACTTCGAAGCCCGCAGGCCCAGATTCCGTACGCTGTACGACATTGCGGAAGACGACGATCACCTCGGGGAAGAGCTCGAGCTCCTGCACGGAGAGTGGGAAAGTCTCGTGGCGGACAAAGACCAAGACTCCACGTTGCCGCAACGATTAGCTAGGTATTTCTATCTGAGTGGAATACGAGGCTCAGTGTACGGCGAATTTCTCACCAGAGTGTTCAAGTTAAATGCAATGGATAAAGCCGAAGTTGCGCGCAAGATACTAGCACGCCTTGCCGTGGTGGGTCCGCGGGGGTTGAAATCGAAATCAGCATTCGTTGACACTTTTGAGTTGTTACCCGCATGTCACGACGCCGTGGCCTCTGAGGGCTCTGCTGTGAATAACAAACGATGTGGGGGAGAGCTCACTGCGGAGGACGAAGCGTGTGTCGCGAGCTCAAAGCGACTACTCGAACGCATGAACAAACTTAGCAAGCTGTACATGGAAGGCAAGGTGCCTTGCTTCAGTCACGGCAGGTACCTGCGACTGACCAAAATGGGCTCTCATCTGTACGTTCGCGTCAAGCGAGACGTCGCGAAGTACCGGCGGCTAAAACATAAACTCCTCGTCCTTCTTATCCTGTTCGGTACGGATTACACCCGCACGTTCCGGGGACTCGGACCCAAGGGGCTTCTGAAGGTTGGTGCGAACGATTGGTTCGCGAGCTGGTGTGACGATCTAAAGGCTGCGTGGGATAACGAAGATCGCGCCGCATCTTTGGAACAGTACCACGTTCTTTATAAGACATTGGCTTTCATGGCTAAGATCCCTGACAAAACGCAAGCCAGTTGGACTCCGACGCGATCGTCGCTGACGTTCAGAACCATGAAATATGTGTACGACCTGTGGAGCTTGACGCATCCAAAAGGAAGCGAAGCTTATGGTTTCCGTGTAGACGAGAACAGTCTTATGACTTTTGCCGAAACGGCGTAAGTTTTGGGGTGGCTGCGTTGTGCTACGTATGAAACTTGTGTGTTTATGTACATGGGGGGGGTGGTATATATCTGTGTGCTAATAAAATTGGGAATAAACCGAGACTATCGACTTGTGTGTGTGTGTAATTTCTGTTTATTTCACAATCATCAATTCCAACGTACAACACTCGAAATGCTTTACAAAGGCAGCAGGTGTCTGTTACACTTTTTCTTTTAACTACCAGCAGACATGCATCACACAGTGGCGAGCGATAGAGCACGTGGAAACAATGTTTCTTCAAGAGAGGATACATGCAGCAACCCAGGACAGAGCACCTTAGATGGTGGACATAACATGGGGAAAACACCGCGTATTAGATACACACGTGCACCGAGCGTATCTCGGTGCAAAGCGCGTGTCTTACCCAGAAAATGGCAGAAGTCTAAAAATTAACAGTGCCGGGGAGTCTGTGTCACACATTGATTGTCATGATGATTATCAGTGGTGATGAGAGTTAGGCAAAAAGGATACAAGCGACAACTACGTTTGTGATTCTCGAGTCCCAGGGAGGGGTTTCGTACATTACAACGCGCACATAGTTGCAAAAGAGCCCTCTCTACAGACTCCGTGCACATACGGACTTGACATGGATTGGTACGACGGGGTGCATTTGAAAGACAGGGCTTTTACGGCGCACGAAAGGGACTCACTCGAACGGCACGCTCGTGTGTCGAGTGTAAAAACTAAAAATGGAGAGATGATGGGAGTAAAAGGAACCGTTGTCAAGAGGCCAATGGACTTGAAGTTAACACATTATCATCACATGAATGCCTTGGTGGCTTTACTCTCCTGTCACATGGACCAGAGTTGCGAGTCTATCATTTGTTACCCCGGACGAGAAATACGGAGCTGTAACCCAAATTGACACGGAAGACCACACGTGTACCAACTGTACCTCCATCGTCATTCCTGTCAGATACACGCAGAGGGAACTGCTGATGTAAAGAAACAACGACTTGCCGTTGCGAGAAGACGACTAAGAACTTCTTTGAACGATTTGATGTGTCACCGTGACTTTTTGCGCCGCTGAATAGTAGTAATAATGCGATGAATCTTAATGTCCTTTTCTTTTGTCTTTGCGCGGTGTTAGATAAAATTCGCACATATTGCTTGATGTTGTCAACTGCTATGCCTGAGTTCCAGTGTCTGTGACATTTTCACATTTCACGAGTACTTGTCTGTCTGACATGAAAGACCCCAATAAACGTTATGGCTTTCTCCACTTTGGCGATGTTGGTGCTTTTTGTTTTTACAACTTTACAACAGTGACAAATGTTGAACTATGCCTGAGTTCCAGTGTGTGTGTGTGTGTGTGTGTGTGTGTGTGTGTGTGTGTGTGTGTGTGTCTGTGACATTTTCAGATTCCATGACAACTTTTCTGTCTGACATGAAAGACTTCAATGAACTTTACGGCTTTCTCGACTTTCGCGGAGTTGGTGCTATTTGTTCATAGAACTCTACGCCAGCGAAAATGTTCAACCTGCGATTCATACATTTTAGATATACTCAATGTCCAAACCTAAAGGCCTCTGGGTGTGATTTATTTTTATTATTACTATTATTATTATTATTATTATTATTATTATTATTGTGATTGTGCGGCTTTACGCAGCGCATGTCGGTTTCGAGGCCTTTCGTCACCATTACCAACATCGAAACCGAGAATGTCCGTAAGGCAAAGTCGAGCTTTATGCGGGCCGCCAGGACAGCGGGAAGACTCGAACGAGAAGAGCGATCGGTGTCACACGCGGGTAATCAACAGCCTGAAACGTGAACTGCTAGAGCTTCAAAACACCTTGGAGTTGGAGCGTACGCAACGCCGGGAGCAAGATGCGCGCGAGTCCGAGTCAACGTCAAACAGCCCCAATGTGCCGCACCAATCCCACCGACTGGCAGCCGACCTTGAATTGTGTAAGAAGGAACTAGCGGCAACCAGGCAAGCTTTAGACGAGGCGTGCGAAGAACGGGAGGCCCTTAGGGTCCAACTGTCAACAGTTCAAACGGCATCATCGGCTACCGAAGACGCCGAAAACAAAGCGGACGAAGCCCTGCTTCGCTTGGACTGGGTAGGCAGCCATTATCTAGCGGTGACTCTTCCCGAAGACCACATGTTCAAACCGGGAGAGCCCGTTACTCCGGCGGGGGTCTTGCACAAACTGTAAGAGATAAGAATGGGTAGTAGACTGGCCACCGGGTTCACCGTGCTGCTGGAAAATGTAAACATTATGCTCTCGCACACGGACCCGCAGTGGTACGCGAAACACTTTGGTTTTCGCTCCGGAACCCGCACTCACGGAAACGACTACATCTCCGCGGACAGGATAGACGCGGACGAATTCGCCTGGCTGCTGTTTGAGTACGGGGCACACGCCCCGCTCGTCGAAGTGTTAGCCGGGCTTCAGACTGTGTTGAGCAGCACAGGTAAAGGCGGCGTGACAACCGCGGCTCTGTGCACAGGCAAGTCCATGTACACGGCGTACGTCGTCTTGTTCCGCGACACCGTGTCTAAGGCCTTTGAGCGATTCGAGCGCGTGCGAGACAGGGCTTACAAGGTTCGAAAGGAGCAAGGTGTGTTGTACATGTCTCTGACTGCAGGATTGGGCCGCGATCTCGAAGCGCAGTCGTCATCCTCGCAGGTCGTCCGTAGTAGGGCCTTGCGATCGGTCATCGAAGGCATAGAGGCCCCTTCTCACGTGAACAACCTCGCTGCAGATGGTGTAAAACACGCAGACGACCCCTTCAGAGTAGGTGACTCGCTGTCGGATTTTCTCAGACGCAAGAGCCGGGTGAACGACCAAGGCAAAGCAGGGCGGGTCCCTGCATTTACCAGCCAACAAGCTCTCGCATATAAGTCTCAACAGGAAAGTGCGGCCCGAGCACACAAACGGGTGGTGTTCGATTCGCCGTGGCCGTAATCGCAACAAATAGCATGGCTGACAGTCGACCCGCGGGCAACGCTGCAGGCGAGCCGTCTCGGAAAAGACAACGAGTGGAATCGGAGCAAAGCGATGTGGATAGTAACAGACGCGCGGCCATGTTAGCGCTTTCTAGATATTGCCAAGAACAATGGGTCAGGGCTATGACACGCTTGCACATGTGTCGAGGACGCGCGCTGACAGTGGCGTTGCTCAGCGGTGACGCCGGGTGTGGCAAATCGTATGCAATTTCGCTGCTGATCGCACAGCTGAACAAGATGAACGTGAGCGTGGCCGTTAGCGCCCTGACGAACAAGGCCACGGGAACCCTAGGGGAAATGTGTTCTATCAAGGACGTGTATACGTTACACAAGCTCATGGGATTTCGAAAAGGACTACTGGATAACAACCTGTCGCTGGAGCGGTTCACCGAGACGTACCGGGAACTGCACTGCGTCGCACTAGCAAAGTTTACGAAAGTGTACCACTCCAAGCTAATGGAAGACAACAAACACCTGAACGAACGACACTCGTGCGTCACAGCGAGCCCCGAATCGTGTGCGACCTGCAGTGCTTTGTTTCAAAAACTAAGGGTGCCGACCAAGCCTTCTGAGCAGGCTCCCATGCAAGACGCCCCTCCGTTTCTCGGTGTCAACGTTATCGTGGTGGACGAATACGGCCTGATGACCGCGGACCTGTTGGAACGTACGTTACGTTGCATGGAGTTGTTTTACGGACCGGGAAAGGGACCGTTGGTTATTTTCTCGGGTAGCGTTTCGCAGCTACAGCCGGTGGGTTCTTCTACACGGATATGGGAAGACGGCCAATTCGAGACGTTGTTGGCGCACCGCACGCCGCTGTTTGTCAACAGAAGGCAGTTCCAAGACCCCGAGTACGCCGAGGCTGTGACATATCTTCAATTCAACACTGTGACAGAGCAATCCAAACGGATATTCGCTAGCCAGGCGACTGTCAGCGAACGAGACACGATGGACCCCACGTACCATCTGGACAGGCTGCGTGTATTTCATCAGGATAAACAGCAGAGGGAGTACACGGCGGCGTACATCAAGCATTACACGAAAGACGTACGTACCGGAGACAGGTTTCTCAAGGTTACACGTTGCGGCGCCTCGCGCGAAGGCCCAAGCGCCTGGTACGACGTTCTGAAACAGGCCGCTCAGGCACTGCCGAAACTGTTCTCGCTACCGCCGTACCGCCCGGGTGTTCGGCCCACGGAGAGGGATTATCTCACCGTGGATCGACTCTGGATCGGCTGTAGAGTGAGGCTGATATGGCACATGGATTCGAACGGGATACAAATAGCAAGCGGCCGAAGGCCCAGCTCTCTTCCGCCTTCCAAAGAGTCTCCGCAGCAGGCGAACGAGGCAAAAGCCAGCGACACCGAGGGCGTGATAGTCGACATTAAATTAAAAACGAGTGAGGGATTCAACGTGTTTCACGTGAGGGGAACACAGAGCGGCACGGTCTACAGAGTGAGTCCCTCCGAGTGGCGCTGTCACAACTGGGTGGTGGCCACCCACCCGCTGGCGTGTTTGTTGGCCATGAACACATACGACTGTCAAGGCTGTACAGTTCACGGTCAGGTGCTGTACCACCCCCCTAAGTACTTTGCGAGCTCGCCTATTAAACCCTCGGTGTATGTGGTGTTGACCAGGGTGGTGAACCGAGAAAACCTACGGATGACAAACTGTAACTTTGCTAACAAGGTGGGACGTGTTGATTTTTACAACGACAACCTGGTGATGTATCGTAAGAGAGTGGAGATGAACTACTCGTGCTGAAAGGGTGCTTGTGTGGGTTTTGTTTTTTGTTTGTTGTTTTACAAGGCCGAGATGGATGAAGATTGTTGGCACAGACTGACGTTGGAAGAAATGATACTACTGACATGTTCGACCGGCTCGCAGGGAAACACTGGCGCCGATAACACGGTTCACACGGACCGGCTCTTCGCGGCTAACAACACACCACCTAAGCGGTTGGCACAAGATGACTTGGAGACGTACATAGTTGCTCGTTGGTGCCCTTGGTTCTCTCGGTCGTTTGGACCTCTGTCTGATTGTGACATGAACACGCTCGCGGTCAAATTGCTCAGATCGTCAAAGTGTCGCAACAGCACGACTGCACTAGAAGTACTTACTGCGGTGGCAATCGTATTGACTCGGCCTAACCTTACACAGCGACCGCACAGCTGCGATCGCACTCTGGCTAAGAGGTTATTATTCAAAGATTGAAGTGTCCACGAATAAGCGCTAGCAAGCCATGTCGTCCACGCGAGTACATCGACCTATACGGATCTACACGCACGGTCTCACTGAGCGGAAAAACCCCTCCAAGGACGTTCCTTTCGGCAGTTACAAATACAATTCAGCAAACAACGACTTGCCCGGGGGGTTATTCCACTTTGTTCGCGACGGAGACCTATACGTGCCTACGCTACACGGACTGAACGCGGAATATATTCAAACTCTAAAGGATGTGGCCGTGTGCTCCGCCAACAGTTCCATGGCCAGTAGGCCGTTTCTCAACGCGCCTAACACGTACGAAGTCGAACTGATCAACACGGGCCACGAGCAATTGCAACAAGGCGACCGATTCACCGTACAGCTACCAAACCAACGCGACAGGACCGCTCAGTTAGAAGCGCCCTTGGACCCCGGGTATGATCTGCACGTCAATAAGGGCATATGGGGAGGATTGCTGGCCACTAGGCGGGTGAACACCGAAACCGGAGGAGACTGCGTCGAAGAGTTGCTACGTGCTATAAAGGACGAAGAGGCGTTCGACGTGTTCGAGTTCATGTCGCCTTACACGCCAAATAGCACGCTATCGATGCTTACGCTGGTAGCCAACGGAGGCGGCTACCACCATGTACCAGACCTGTGTCGCGCGAATGCAGCAGATGCCGCGAACGGAGAACTCAACCAGATGAACGCTGAAGCAGTTATCGACGACAATCACGTCAAACAATATTTGAGAACTGTGATACGGCATGCTCTGACCATAGTGGAAAGCGTCCAGGGGTTTGCCTGCGGACAAGTTATTAGAGCTTGCAAAGGATACACAACTAGTCCTATTCATACCGGGGAGAGGTTCTGTGCGCAGCTGAATGTGAGCCGTTGGCTTTCGTGACAAACACATTTGTGCGTTACCAATATAAATGTATGTATGTATGTATGTATGTATGTATGTATGTGCGTGTTGATCTCGAGAATAAACGACATGAAAACAACCCACATGTATTGAGTGTACTTTATTCACATTGCGAGATACACCATCCACTTAGCGTGGCAAGTCATTTGAACTGTGCGAGTACTTCTTGACGTAAGTTGGGTCGAGTCGATAAGGATGGCCGTGAGACAGCCGATCAGCTTGTAGGGATTTGCGATGGCTTTTCAATTTCTGTTTCAGGCGGTGTTCCACAGACCTGTCCTTTGTCACCACCGTTTTCTCCGGGGGTTCTCGGAGCACCGAGTCGCCTGGGGTATCCTCTTCGATTGCGCTCTTTGGCCCGCCGAGTTCGGAATCCTCTGAGGATTCTCTGCCGCTGCTGCTACTGCTGCTCCGCAGATCCCCTCGACGGCCTTTTGTGTCCTCTGTGTGTAACGCTTGTAACCATCGAGATGTCGGCGGTTGCGTCGCGAAACCCCGGCAGTGTAATCGCACTTTGTCTTTCGGGGTCTTAGAATACCAGGGATTTAGGTCCCAGGGTACGGTTTCATCGTTGTCGTCCAATACGGTGGGCCTGCATCGTAGTCCAGTGAATGCGCCGCAGTTGCGGTAGGGGGAAGCGATGCCCAGGCGCCACCTGCCTTTCTGCGCGCCACCGGTCATGACGCTGGTGTCGCTCTGAACGCACGTACGTACAGATAGCACTTACCGAACCACAGCATAGTATTCGCCAATACCAGGGCACGCAGAGTTAATGCTACCAAATCCAACAGGGTCTCCTTGTTGCACTTTCGAATGCCACTGGCCATGGTGCCGGGCGGCGATCTGTAAGCACGTACTCGCAGAAAAAGTACTCGACGCCCACACCAGGGGCCCGCAGAGTTAATGTAGTGTAATCCAAGAGCTGCTCCGCGTTCCTCGTGAGCGCAGGCTTCAGATCACACGTTATCCGGGCGGTTTCATTGTAGTAGTAGTACTATCTGCGTGAATCTGATGAGCACCACGTACATAGCAATCGCTGGGATCCCGAACAACAGGGCAGATGAATCTGTCACCGGATTAAACGCCAGATGAGCCGTATTGTAAAGCAGTAGGAGCAGTGATAGGATAGCCCAACCGACAGGGGCCTGATTGCGCTGGTGTCGATTTATTATCGGTATCTCCTTTTGTCTACCAAATGCGTCGTGCTCACGTCGGTCGTCGAAAGTGGTGTGCAATGCACGATCTTCTCTGCAAAGTGCTAACACCTCCGCGTTGCCCGTCGTCGCTACGGCAGAGTACTGCAATTGCCTGATCGTCTCGCTTAGCACCTTGAGTTCCAAGGTGCAGTAGGACCACACGGCTTTCAGTTCCGCTAGAAGAAATAGTATCCTATATCCGTAGTACCAGTCGTCCAATGCTGGAGCGGTTGCCAATGTCCACAAGGCATGGAGGCTGCATAATCCGATGGCGCACATTTGCATTTTTACCTTAACTCCCATTATCGTGCTCTCTTGTCGTTTTTCTGTGCGTAACGCACGTTATATGTGCCTAAACAGCCGGACGAAGCCGACTGCGTTAATCCACACAAACACGCCGATCGTCCACGCGTACAGGTGTGACTCCGCTGCGTCTGCGGGAGTAGATTCGCCTTCGTGGCGGGTCCTCGAATACAGCCACGTGCACATGTAGGCCACCATCAATTGAAAGCACAGTGCAAACGAAGATGTTTTAGATACGCCGAAATCGGGATACAAGCGGCCTTTACTGTGGTCGTAGTCGGTTCGTCTCGAGGCGCACGTGGCACCGATGTACAAACCCCAAATCAGGGTCGTGCACACCGATAGCGACCAGATGGCAGCTACTCCGCTCAGTGACTCCCAACTGTACAAACGCAGAGCGTGGGCCACTGTAGTGATAAGAATAAGACATGTGGAAAGTAACCGTAAGGCCATGTAGAACTTCAGCTTCCAAAAGTGGACCTGTTCGTGCGTGTTGTTTATCCAACACACCACGGGAGGGAGGTATAACGGGTGAATGGCCGAAGTCGTCATGTTTTTATTCAGTACGACAGATAGCACTAACTCCTGATCGGGCAAATGCGCTCTGGGAAGCATGGTCGTTCTCGCAATGTACGTTATTTTTTGGGTCGTTATCACCGTGAATTAATACCGCGTTGACCGCAATCAACAGGCATGTCTTAAGAGTCTAGCGGAATCTGCTGTGTTGCCGGATAACTCAGAGTCCTGGCAGCGGGATACCGCAGTATCAGCTACAGCGACCATCGTCTGGAATCCTACGTGATCTGAGTAACGCCACATGCAAGATCCGTTGCATCGGAAGGTATGGCCGTGTTCGGTCCCGATGTGCACGTAGTAGCATCGTCCGCTATTCCGAAGGTAATTGCAAAGCAGTTCGTCCTCGTCTACGGCCCACACGAGAGAGAGGGTGACACCCGCGTGGTCTTCTAGAAGAACGCGCTTCCCCGAAGAAGAAGACGATTTGGCCACCAGGTACAATTTTATAGCCGACGGAGCGCCCTTGTCGCGGGGCACGGTCGTAGCCTGAACCTCGCCCGTGTGACACATATCGCCGAGGACGGATCCAATCGAACCTACCAGCTGTAGCACCTCTTTCACCAAATGCGGCCTAGCTACAATACAGTGTATTGCAAACCAAAGGTGTTCGCTTGACACCGGAACGTTTTTGTATGCCATGCTCATCACGTTACGCATCACCGCAGCTCTGCGGATCTCGAGAGAGCGAGCGGAGCGGGAAGCGTCGTCGCATCTGATCATTTCGTGGAAGCGACCCAACGATTTGTTCCATTCTGACACCAGCAAGTGTATCGGCATAGCGGGAATGTACAGCTCTTCCATACCGACGTACCCGCACATCAACCTTTTTGCCATCACGCTGCTGGGTTCCGCGACGTTACTGTTGTACAGGTCCACGATACCGCAGTGCCGCCCGTCCCCGGGTGTGACCGGCATGAACCTCACACACACGTCTCCAACCTTGGCCCGCGAGGAAACGCCGTCCATGATCTGGGACGCGACGTGCTTGAAATGGATGGTCCCCATAGCCAAGTTGTTACAGCCACCGCATAAACTCACGGTCGGACATATCACGTCGTCGTGCCAGTCGTCCTGCGGAGTCCTCATGACTCGGCCATTGTTCGACGCCGCGTGATGAACACCGGGGGTTTTCAGTAGAAAACAAAGCGACTTTACGGCCATGTCTCTCTATTCTGTTGTGCTGCATATGGTCTGTGCGCACAGACTACTGTGGCTTCGCCCTAATGCGTAAACAGTGCAGATCATCGTACACTGTTGTAGTACGTGTAGTTAGTTATTTGCAGATCTACCAGCACACCACGCGTCGTGGAAATGAACCTGTGAATGCATGTTGTACGATATGCTGTATAATCAACTGGTTGTTATGTCAAATAAACACACACAAACAACAATACACAAAGGACTCGTGTTCTTTTTTTAAAAGTTTTATTCTGCAATCTGTCTCGCGACATACACGGTGTTAGAATGTTAGCCGTTTGGGCCCATTGCTATGACACAAAGATTACATTTTACATTCGCCTCACACTCAACAAGGAGCCGGACTGCCAGCAGTGTGTGCTCTCACGCTCAAACGTTGGCCGACCTGGCCCCAAAAGCCTACCGACTTGCAGACAAACGTTGGCCGACCTGGGCCGAAAGTTTATTAGGCTGCGTGCTTATAACTTTCGGCGAACACCAGCTGGAATCACTCACAGGTCTGCCTTCCTTGTTTTTTTTTTGAAGCAAGCAAGCAAGCAAGCGACAATGGCACATGCTGGATTTGCAGCGGCAGTTCTGATCATCGCCCTTTCAGCGGCATATGCAAGCGTAGCGATCCGGGGCCCCTTACAAGATGGCCTAGTCGATACTCTGCAAAAGCACCCAAGTTTGCGTAAGGTCACTATCGGTTCACCGGAGCTGCGCAGGGGTGTTCGACCGAAACATGTACCTGGCCGGAAAAAGCCTTCGCGTCGCAGAAGCTGTAGATGGACCATGAGAGCTCTGGTCGTTGGGGACTACGACGCCGACAACAGCTTTGTGCACATGACAACCGATGACTGCGGCCGGTACAACGAGTCCGACTGGGCTGAGACATTCCCCTGTGTGTTTGACAGAGAAACTCTGACTACCACATGCAACGGCCCGCTACCACGGGGCACGAGTCAGCAGCAATGGCAAGTCGGAGCCCTTATCATAGAACCCCAAAACATCAAGGTCCCCCGTAGCCCTGCGCCATCGCCGAGACCCATCGTGGCAACCCCCTTCACAGCAGAGCCGACGCTCGACAGTCTAGGCGGGCTGGGTTTAGCTAAAACAATACAGTGCACCGGGGTGTACTCTGGGTCTGTCAAACTAGAGTCGAGTTGGTACGGCGGTGACGTTCACGTCGGCGGCGAGTGTCCGGAGCTTTACTTTGGCATGGACTTTGCGTTCAACAACGCATTTACAGCTAACGGATCTCAGGAGACTCGCTTGTCATGGTACGCTTGGGTCCAGGGCGACAAATTGATAGTGGACATGCTGTACGTCGACGAAGTTGCCGTACCTACCCCGCCTGACACACAAGCCGCAGACGTAATGCGCGGCACTCGCAAAAGCGTAAGCTACAGCGCAAACGATCTGACGTCCTCAGACATCACAATAGACGGTAACGTCTACAAGTACAGGTCTAACGAACACGGACGATCGTCTGCCATGGAGCCTCGACTGTGTCCGGTTCTCACGCTGGCCACGGCGTGCAGCATCGCTAGCAATTTGGCCGAGACGGACAAGGAGCGGCTCGGTAACATAACAGGCTTTTACCTCACGTCTGCTAATAGGGATTCTGATCACTTCTACATTGCCGGGAATGTACTGGGGACCAAAGGACTGCTGAATGTAAACTACAGAGCCTCTGTAGTCAATCGCGACGATTCGGCGTGGGTCGAACTGCCTATGTACACACTATCACAATGCGCACAGAGGGTCTACGATGCTGAAGAGTGTCTAGAAAGTCCCGCGTCCGACGGACCTCAGATCGGTCCTCTGGTTTACGCGCAAAGCTACGACTTGGAGGGTCAACTACACGACATCCGTCCTGTGTTTATTGCATTTTAAGGGCTGGTGGTAATTCACATGTGTGTAACCTTATATCGATGCATATCTGCAGTGTTAAATCAAAATCCCGCAGTAGCTACATCACTGTGTACCTACACCAACCATAAATGTGTTTTGTGTATCTTGAAATAAAAGGAATCGTAAGCAATCTGCCACGCTGTTGTTCTTTTTTCTTTGTGCTACCCACCACCTGTACGCGTTATACCAGCAACTAACTGGTTCGACTCGCATTGTTATGTTTACACTGCCTTTCGTGTTCACAAAGTCCATGAAATGTCGAATGAACAAAGTTCAGGAACACATAACACGTACACACACAAGTGGATATACAACACCGTGTTTAATCACAGATATATATATATATATATATACAAAATACACAACATTTGATTTAGCTCTACATGGTCAGTTTGCAATAACGCAGCTTCATCAATACACAATCCTTGATCTCATTGCAATTAATCCTATGTTGTTGGTTCGAGGTGTAGTGTGCCCCGTAGTCAGCGGTCGCTGCACAAATGACACAGCGATAACGGCCGTTTAGTTCGACGAAACCGTAGCTGTTCTTAGCCAGTGCCTCAGGGAACGCGATCTGGCCTCTCCTGTAACGCTCGTAGCCTAGGATGAGACGTAGGTTGGCCCACTTCCCTCGGAATCTATCCTCGATGTAAGGACAAAAACCGCTGTTGTTGTACACATGGTAGATGTGCTCGCCTAGCAGCGTGTCGTTTTCAACAAAGTCCTTTACTCGTATACCGCACGCGTCGCACTGGCGATCTTCCACGGTGCCCGATACGTGACGCATATTGGCGGGGTCCGCCTGGAACACGCAGTCCGTCCAGGATGCAGATTCACGCGTGGGTTTAAATTCCCCGGTTCGCGTGTGACGGAACACGGGGCCGTCGGTGCCGGATGCATCGAGAGCTAAAGTTTTAGCCTTTTGGGTCATCATCTCGGCCAGGGGGCTGCAATTTAAGTAATGTCCGTTCCCAAAGGTATACTCGGTCGTTTCGGCCATCGAACATATTACGCAGTGCCTGCGACCGGCAACGGTGACATAGCCCTGGTTTGAGCACAGGAGATATTGCGGCAGTGCCACGAGACCCTTGTTGAATCGCACACTTCCGTGCAAGTCGATCAAGTGGTTCTCTCGACCTCTGAATTTAGCTTTAATGTATCGACACCGAGCGGACCCCTTCCATATGTGCTCTTCCAAATTCACTGCGCCACTCTTGTATCCTGCGAGAATCACATCACAGTCATTACATTTGTACGTGTCGTAGCTGTGGGGCACCGGTGTCATTACGGCACCGTCCGCCAGTATCTGTTCCTCCGACGGACTGTTATACCACCGGTTACTATCCGTGTGCGTTACCACAACGGGTTCCCCTTGTATTATTTGAACGCGAGGCGCATGTGGAGCGTTGGCAGCGTACGCGCGCTCTCCGGCCCGTTTCTGGGCAATCTCCTGTGTGGACAACCCTCGTTCGTCCCAGCCGAGGCCAAACGTGTCTTTGTGGAATCCGCAGGCGAACAACGTTGGTTGTGACACAAGGGGTTCCGTTTGAGACTCCAGGCCTGGGATTTCCCTTTCCAGTTGATGTACAGTCGCGATTGCCATAGTCGCACCACTCTCGCCAAGCACTGCGTGTGACTCAGCCTAACTGCCGACCAGACCAAACAACTAGTACTTAGAGACCTCGTTGTGCTTACAACGCTGAGATACCAAAATCCGTTTAGCGTGTTGCTGCCAGTCTAGAAATGAGGACCTCCGATCGCTGGAGCCGTGATGTCGATGCCGGTGATGGCATTGGTATCCAGAAAAACAGCTAACACCACTTTGTTGTTTTTTTTTACACACCGCTAGTGACGTCCGATATTGCATACATACACAGGCGGTGACTGAGACCCGAGTGTCCACACGCAAGAGCCTTTGACGCATTTGAATCAGAATAAACCAATTGAGCTTGTAGACACTAAAAAAGATCAACACACAATGAAAATATATGAAGCGATGAGACTTTTTATTCACTGCACAACTGCACACTGTACAACTGGAAACATGTAGGGTGACAAGAGTAAAGCAACAATGGCACACAACACAGCCAACACATCGTGTGTCATGTTCCCGCATTTGAATCAAAATAAACCAATTGAGCTTGTAGACACTAAAAAAGATCAACACACAATGAAAATATATGAAGCGATGAGACTTTTTATTCACTGCACAACTGCACACTGTACAACTGGAAACATGTAGGGTGACAAGAGTAAAGCAACAATGGCACACAACACAGCCAACACATCGTGTGTCATGTTCCCTAGTCCGCGACTCTGTGATTTTGTGTTTTGGAAAACAATATCGTGGGTTACACTCAACAACAAGATCGTGTAAAACCTTCACATCTCAAACGATAATACAGCCTTGAAGGCATAATAGAAGAAAACAGAAATGAACATACAGCCTTGATGGGCACAATGAAAGAAAATAAAAAATAACAATATCGTGGGTTACACTCAACAACAAGATCGTGTAAAACCTTCACATCTCAAACGATAATACAGCCTTGAAGGCATAATAGAAGAAAACAGAAATGAACATACAGCCTTGATGGGCACAATGAAAGAAAATAAAAAATAATAATATCGTGGGTTACACTCAACAACAAGATTGCGTAAAAAAAAAAGAAAACCTCCCAAATCGTGTGGGACGACACATTGGTTACAATCACATGGCCTCTTATCGTTTGCTGTTCACCGGCTCACACTGCAAGCTTACGAAGGCCTCTTGCGAGGGATTTCATGTCTGGGCAGCACGACGGTATAGCCCTATCCATGGTAATAGGCTCCCAGGCTACATATGTGCCCGTTAGAGCGTGGACGGCGCGGCGAAAGTCCATCAACAGCTTGAAGTCGGTATCGGTGATGTACTGTTTGAGAGCGTTGAGCACGCACCCTGCGAACGTGCGGTTGCTCTCACAGGGAAAACGGATGGTTTTGTACCTACCGAGCCAATCTACAGCAGTGTTGAGATCCTCTCGCTTTCCCCTTTCCAGTATACAGGCCAACCCGTCCACGACGGCCTCTATGACAGCCGGCTCGTTCATTTCCGCGCCGCCTTTGTGCTCTGGGTGATGAGGATTGCGATCGTAGTGGTGATAGAATCCGTGGTTCGCCATTTTGGTGAGAACCGTTTTTTCGTCGACGTGGGCATGCTGGTCGCAACCCGCTTCCGCCTCCATGAAGTACGCCATGATACCCGAGTAGGCGGCGGATTCTATGCCGCTCGTCTTACTGGAGTCGTGAATCAGTAGGTCTCTCACGTAGTATCTGTCGGCCAGTAGATCCGACCAGGGACTGTCTGCGACGCCGACGCTGGCTTGCTCCAAGGCTCTGGCCACTATAGTTCCGACCATGGTCACGAACATGGTGTGCGTTAGGAGCGCCACATGATGTTCTCGTATAGGCAGACAGGCTTTCACGGCGTCTTCGCATTCATCCGCGCCGTGGCGCTTCTCGAGTAACCTGCATATGAGGGTTACTAAATTGGCGGTTTGGTAACCGCGCTCGTTCGTGACGGGTTCGAACTTCATACGGTGCACCTTGGAGATCTGCAACAGCTTGTTGTAGTGCTCCTTCATAAGCGCCTGGTCGTAGACATACGCAAGCCTTTCGGGGATGAGGGGAGCTGGAAGTTGTCCAGCTCTGCCTCGCGCGGCTCCTTTCGCCTGGCTCGCCGGCGTCGGTGAGGGCTTATCGACCGGTGCCGTGTCGGCCGCTGCACCTTTGGCTGTCCTGGGTCGCGGAGTGGTTGTTTTTCTTGACGACATGGCGTGTCCAGAGACAATGTGTTCTAGCGGCGTGCAACGGGCATTGATGTTGAGAGTATAGCATGCGTTACATGTTAATAGTTAATATTGGCGATGATAACACAGTGTATTCGTCCACAGAGGAAGGCGACTTGGTAGATGGTGCCTGCTAATGTGAATTTGGCTGTTGTGCGCCTGGGCCGCGGGATGATGGTCGGTTTGGCGAAACCACGGGTTGTCCACAATACAATTTTGCCAGTGGTGTACAATGCAACAGAGACAGAGTGTGCGTCGCGTTACAGGTTGATAATTAAGGTGGTAATGCACATTAACCACGCCAGACCACAAGCTGTGAAAGAAGGCGACTTGCTAGATTCAATCGTTGTTACAGTAGACCTCGGCGACGTGCACCGGCACGGATAGTGGGAGGATGGGGACATTTCCACAGTACAGTTCTTTATTCTAAAGAGCCAACATTGGTTCTGCCGGCCGACCTTCGCCCAGCGTTGACACACATAGAACTGGTCCTGTGAGCACGCCTCACGCTCAGTTACACTGAGAGCAGTGCTATTTGTGATATTGTACATCACCGCTGGCGCAAGATGTGACCATGTGGAATATTTAGCCAGTTTTCCGCCGTTGTCAATGCGATAGATCCCTTGAAGCTCATCGTTGGTCGAGCATGTATACCAAGCCGTAGTCATGAAATGGTCCGCGTTGTCGGTAGGACACGCCAGCCGTACCCATGTAGCATTGTCTCTCGCCTCAGTCGGCTGTCCGTAATCGATGGTCGCGAGCTCCTCGTCGCCAGCGCTGGCAGGCCGGGGCGTAATAACCGCTGTCGGCGCGAGCTCCTCGTCGCCAGCGCTAGCAGGCCGGGGTGTAATAACCGCTGTCGGCGCGAGCTCCTCGTCGCCAGTGCTAGCAGGCCGGGGTGTAATAACCGCTGTCGGCGCGAGCTCCTCGTCGCCAGCGCTTGCAGGCCGGGACGTGACCGCTGTCAGCGCTAGCTCCTCTTTTCCAGAAATAACGGACTCGAGGGTGTTAGCCGTTATGTTGGCCGAAGGTCTACGTGATTCCAAGGGCGAGCCTCGACACAGCGTGAGGTCGAGAAACAGCACAACCGCCAGTGTGTTCAGCACAACGCTTGCCATGGTAACCCTCGCTGGTCGTGAGATTGTGATGCGTCCAACGGTATGCGAGGCTAATATATAGAGTGCTGGGTGGGTGTGAAGCAATAGTCGTGCACGCGCAGACGTGCGCGCGTTACAGCAGCGGGAATTCCGCGGTATCCCTGCGTCTCGCGATGGTAAGTTCGACCGAGGACCTCATTCTTGTGCAAATGAGAATCAACAACGGACATGTCAGAATTGACAATGCGACAGATAGAGAAGCCATAATGTTCAGACGTGCGAAGGACTGCTGGTAATCGACTGTCAGCTGTTCGCAGTGAGACCGCATAGCTCGGTCCACTTTGTCCATATAATTGAGGCTTTGAGTTTTTGTGTCTTCGATAAGACCGTGCACATCCTGAGCTCGCTGCCACAGACTCGACGTTTCCACTGTTATGTCGTGGACGTAGGCGAGGGTCTGGCGTAGGTCTGCGTTCGAAAGGGAGTGCGCTCGGGTGAGCAATCTGGGCTTTGCGGTGCGACTGAAGCCGTGCTCGGAGGCTGACGTTTCCTGGGATGTAAGAAGACTGTACATCTCCGTGTGCGTATCGTAACACACCGGTCCGTTGCAACGTGCTCCGCATTGTATCGGACACAGCAAATCTAGCGTACCGGCGACAGAGACCTCACACGAGGGGATCGTGGTCTCGTCAAGTTGCAACGGGTCGCACAATCCCCTCGAATCGCAGTAAGGCATTTTGTAGTTTTTGCTGCCGTCCGTTATCACGGAACTAGTCAACCAACACACTCTGTTGTTTTGCGAGGTGTCAACGAACGACATGTACCACCTGGATAACGACAAAGGCTCCCAGGTTTCCCGGTGTGTGACCAAAGTCAGTTTGGACGCAGACACCGATTTGCTCGCCACCGGAGTGTCTGTGTGAAACTTTACGCTCAGGTTCGGCTCACAGCCGGTCATATCCGATCGCACTACGCCTTCGGCGCACAGTATCAGCCGCCGTTCGGCCGCTTGGACGATTGCGACCATGGTGGTCAGCTGCGTGGAAAGCGTGTACACTCCGATCTTCCACGTTTCCAACATGTGTGGCAGGCGAGTACTGTTGTTGCTGAAACGCGACGCCGTGTCGGTTTGCTTTGCAGGTAGAACTTTGGCGATCTCGCTCAGGCCTCCTTGTATCGCGGCCCTGTAATATTCCAAGACATCTATGATTCTCGGTGAGTTGTACTGCTGCGAGCCTACGGCGTCGTGCGTTCGCGACTCGGCCATGTGATCCGGCATCCTGTTCACGATGTGAGTATCCAGTATCGCGGCTAGGTCGTTGTAACTGGCGTCCAAGGACTCTACCGCGCGGTTGTATCCGAGGAGCGCGGTCCGGAGAAGCGCGTCGACCTGATTCCAGGTTCCACTCAAACACAACGAGTCGCATCCCGTGTGATATTCGACAAGTCCTTCGCATGCGATCTGTGCGCACGACGGGTGTGCGATTCGCGACTTTGAGAGATCCGGACCCAAATCGAAGTTGTACGTTACGTATATAGGCGGGTCGCTTCTTCGTATCTTCCACTGAGCGGGAGTCAATACGACCCTGTGCTCCTCCTCATCCGTAGTTGTGTGAGCATCGGTCGTGGCGTTGGGTGCGATTCCGTCGGTGCCGCTGCAGCAAACGCGCACCAGCGCGCAGCAGCATAGTAAGGCGATTGCATCGTTCGCCGTCATTGTAACTTTCTATATCGGTGTTCTCTGGATCGAGGGCCCGAGTACACGCAATATAGCATCACGATGCACACCACGTTGATTAATAAAGCCAGTACAGTAGCAACCAAAGAGAGCGCTGCGACGCGACTCTTGGCGGCAGCCACACGAGGCACGTTGCTTCGTAAGCGCGCCTCAGCCTCGTACGAAACTTTACCAAAGGCCACCACCGTGGCGTTCGCCTCAGCGGCGAGCCGTTCCGTTGCAGAAACGCAGTCCTTCGCCCACATCGCATAACCCCCACGAGATCCGGCATCGTCGCCACACGTCTCATTGTGACACAACCATTCCGTAATGACGCGTGCAATGCGTGTGTTGATCGATTGTATCTTTCCGATCTCGGATGCGACCCGATCGAGCAACGGTCTGCGTTCGCGTCGGTAGTAGTATCCGCACGCTTGTCTGTTGACCCTGGTGTCGTGAGAACCAAAGGCGAACGGCTTCAGGTCGCAGGACAAAGTAACCGTGAGCGCTCCGTGGTTCGCGACGACGATCATTTTTAGCACCACTCCCGCTTCCACCTCAAACCCCCGAACGTCTACGGGGTACCCAGTTCCACCTTGAGGCCAACCGTTCTCAACCACATTAGCCACCGCGAGGCATGAGCTGGAGCGCTGCAGACATTGAAGGGCGAGGGAAATCGCGTGCATTTCCGTGACCGCACCAGCCTCTCGCTTCGACTCGACAGACCTGCGCTGCTGTTCAACGTCGGCCGCGTGAGACAACCAGATCGTGTCTTCGAGCGACAAAACGGGCTCGCTCATCGATCGGCGTATAAGCCGTATGTTTTCAAGTAGCGTCTCTTTCTCCGTTTCAGTCCGCGCGGGCAATGTCACCGCGAGCCTAGTGTGCCGACGGTCGCCGGGTACGCTTTGAACGCACCCGACGCCCAGTAGATTGCGCTCCGCGTGTTTGACGGCGACGCCAAAGGGCAACGTTCGAAGCGCTGCCCCCGGTGCTGTCGGTGGTGGAACGTGGTAACATATGACATCCCCGTCTGTGTCCACAAACACGACAACTCCGCTCCGATTCACAAGGACCGTCTTTGCCCCGTACGGTATGTAGCTCATTTCTCGTGCGGCTCTGGCCATTGCGAGTTTGCTGATAGGCAAAGTGGAGCCTACGTTCATATCGGAAGACAGCCCGAATTCCAACTCGGGCACACCGGGCATCGACACGAAGCTTTTCACTCGAGGAGTTTCGTCCGATACGCGTCTAAAAAACATTCCTGCCTCTAGCTTGTACACGCCGTTGACTTCTACGGACGAAAAACCCCCGTCGCCAAACGCGAGGTTCCTCGTGTAGCGGTAGTGTAACGTCCTGAAACGGGTGGAGGCTACCTCGATCGCGTCGGCCAGCGTGGTGAACAGCGGCACGCTACTAGCCCTAGCGAACGTATAGTCGAGGTAGCCCAAGCCATACCGAGAGACACCCCATCTGGCCATGTCTAGTGCGAGCACAGAGAGTTCTTGTTCGCTGTACATCAATGCGTTCGCCGAGCGTGCGTTGTATCTGTTTGTCGGATTCGGCGGTCCTACGCAATCGGGTCCCAGTTCGTACGCAGAAGACGGCAGAGATACTATTATGCCGCCTCGATTGTTCGAGCGTCTGCTCAGCTCGTCGAAGACATAGAGGCCCGACAGTTGCAGTCGCCTGACATCCGACACGTCGACGACGAGCTCGTGCTCGTCGGAATACCCTTCGGCTCGCCATATCTGGGGATTGAGCGTATCGCAGCGCTTTTCGAATGGGACGCGCACGTTGGTTAGATCTAAAAACGCACCGTGTCGGGACACCACACGTCCCAGCGTCCGTAACGTGTTTTCCGCGGAGGTCTGCCTGGGCGTCAGTCCTGCGAGCAGTTCGGCGTGAATACCCCTGGTGAGCATTAGCTCTGCCAATGCGCTAGAGGTCAATCCCGGTTTCACGTCAAACCTAGATCCGTACGTTGTGCCGAGGGCATCCAAGTCGAGAAGCGCGCCTTCCTCCAAGTTCGCGTCGATCACGACAATCTGAACGTCGCTCCTCAAGAGCGCCAGCCAGTCTAGCGCACCGGACAGTTCTTCCTGGGTCGGGGTCGTCAGAGCGTTACTGCCGTTGTGAAATCGGAGTTTCACTCCGATTGCAGTCCTCCACCCTTGGCGATCGATGATCGCAATAGCGTGCTTAACCGCGCTAGGAACACATAGCTCGCCGTTCGCCAGGGCCCCCTCGCGCGACCTCACCGGTATACGGGTGCACTTAGATCCCCTCGCAACGTTGTCTTGGTCCGTGGGCAGCACGGCCGCGTCCCCGATTGTGAGAATGTTAAATTCTAGCAGGGTGACATCGCATCGCATCACGTCCAAGGGAGCGGAGGGTGCTTCTGCTTTCGGTCCTTGCCAAGATGAAAAAACCGCAGGTGTCACGACGCAGAAGATCTCGGTGTTTGGTTTGACGGATCCGTGTAGGACTCTGCTTCGTCCTAGCGTAGATTCTGCAGGATTGTAAAAAACCTCTAGCTTCCAATCGTTGTTGGTGCCGGGCAGGCCTGAGATCACGCGCGAGAACGGCACACAGCTGGGCGAACAAGGCCCGTCGCGGTCCGTGTAGTCCGCCGTGTTCGCGCAATGGCAATCGGCGTGTCGTTTGTGTTTCCAAACATATTTCAAATGTATTCCTCGTGTGATTACACTTTCTGTAACGTTGCCGTCAGGGCCAACCCGGTTGTACCACAACTCCACTTCCAAGTGTCTAAATACGAGGAGAGACGGAGGCTTGACGGTCAACGAAATGTCAAACACATAGACAAAGAAGCCCCGCGCGTAGTCCTTATTCCACTCGGCACCCTTGGCGATATCACATCTGCGATCCACGCGGTTTACGGTCGAGTCGGTCGCGGACACCAATAGAGGGGCTGTCGTTTTCATAGGCGAGACACGTTGCACTCTGTACCACATGACGTCTGCGGATCTGAAAATGCGCTCACCGCCCAGCGGTATGGTTGCGCGGGCCTGTACGATTAGCGTGTCGCCGAAAACGTCTACCGTTAAAGGGTCTTCGTGTGTCAATTCAATTCCAACACTGGTAGGATCCAGTCCGGGTGACATAAACGGTTTCAATATGTCTTTGTGCATTCTAGCTGCCGCGTCGAGCAAAGACAATGTGTTTAGGGCATAGTACAGATGTTCGGCGACCCTCGACCCATTGGCAAACAAACGGTCCGCGACGATCTTGCCGCACTCGTCGGATATCGTAGACGGTGAAAAGTACTTGCATAGTATCATAAACTCTTCCTCGGTCAGACCCGCCATCCAGAGTTCAGTCAGCTCGTTCAAGGTGTCGACTAATGCCGTCGACGCGGGGGGTTCGACTAACGTGCGCATAGGTGTGTAATCGTCCGGGTGGCCGCATATTGTATCGTGCCAAAGGGAACCGGGAAGGATGACTTGCTGGTTCGAAGGACACGTTTTGTGCAGGGCACATGTTTGGATGAGGGTATCTTGGTGGTCGGCCGCCCTAACGTGATAACCATTAGGGCACGCGTCCCCACATCCGGCAAACAGATGAGGCCGCCCCAGCGGACACCGATATCTGCAGATCGGCCTCCCGGTGTCGTCGCAGCGGAGTATGACATGCGTCGGGTTTGGACAGCCGACGGCGTTATGCGTACAGGTGCTCAAATTAGACGCAGCGGGTACATACGCAGCTCTCTCGTGGGCCGTCGACAGTACGGCCAACATGGACAAGCAGACGACGAACACGAGCAAGAACAGAGCCATCGCCGTGCACTTTCACGCACGCACCACGACAAATCGTTCGGTTAACGTAAACGGATTAGTAAAAAAAAAGAACATGTCTACTCCACAATGCCTAACGTCTCCCGTCGTCGGACACTGTTGAGTCTGTTCGATGGCATCGGCAGTATATGTAAACCGTTCGTGGATAACGGGTGGCTGGTGCGGAGGCTAGACGTCGACGGTCGACACGGCGCTGATATCGTTGTGGATATCTTGGACTGGGATCCGTCTAAGGACTGGTCCGGACCGCCTCCCGATGTGATATTCGCAGGTCCGCCGTGCGAGCAATACAGCATGGCCAGAAGTACGGCTAAGACGCCGCGGAATCTGACGTTGGCCGATTCGCTGGTGGCTAAAACCACGGAGATAATCGACTATTTCCACAAAAGAAACCGCTCGCTACAGTACTTTGTGGAGAACCCTGACTCGAGCATGGTGTGGAAACGATGGGTCTCTCACAGGCTGTATCATGACGTGGGCAAACACCCAAAGAGCGTGACCGCTGCAATGCTCCGCAAGAACAGGAAAGTCAGTCAGTGGAAGCTGACAGCTAATGTTGCGAAGGTGTCTCGTGGAGACAAACACGTGATGCGGCTTGATTATTGTCAGTACAAGGCCAAGTACAGGAAGCGAACGAGACTGATGACCAACAACCCCTTCGCGGGCTTGATGTGCAACGGGAGGTGTGCTAGCATGGTGGGAGGAAGACATGTAGAAGTGGCCCAGAGAGGCCCGAGGGCTCACACTAAAGCGTCGCCTGGTGCACCGGGAAAACAGTACCATACTCGCGATCAGCTCCACGCTTATCCTGCGGATTTGGTCGAGGTTATTTTCCGACACGTCGACTCTTCGCCCTCACGCACTAGGGACGGCGTACACAAGGCGAAAGCGGAGCCAAAGTGGGATACTGTGAATGGACGATAGATGCAATAGATGCAACCCTTTGTCTCTCGTACGTCTGTGTATCGTTGTTTTTTTTTTATTTCATGTTGAGCTGTGTATTGTGCATGTAAAAAAACAAAAACAAAAAACAAATAAAGAACCTTTGAGGCATGGTGAGTTGTAAGTGAAAGTTGTCTTTATTTTTATTCATTTTTGTTGAAAGACACCACAATTACACAGCGTGATTTATTGCAACACTACACACGATTAGATTTATTGTAACACTACACACAGCTCTTCTGTGTAATCGTTAGGTTGGCCAACCCGCAGGTTTAGAACCACCGACCTGCGGGTTTGGAGCCGCCGACCTACGGGTTTGGAGCCGCCGACCTGCGGGTTTGGAGCCGCCGACCTACGGGTTTGGAGCCGCCGACCTACGGGTTTGGAGCCGCCGACCTGCGGGTTTGGAGCCGCCGACCTACGGGTTTGGAGCCGCCGACCTGCGGGTTTGGAGCCGCCGACCTACAGCACAAACCTAGCCGCCACAGGCTGTAGATTTCTCCCCAGCTGCGGTATAGATAAACCCTTCCCAACCGAGGCGAAAACACTTCAGGGTCAATTGTGCTCTGTATTCACAGGCTACCTAGGGGATAAGCGCACAAGGTTTTGATTAGGACCACTCGAACACAGATGGCACGCTTACACTTTACCGTAGCGCTTCTTGCGCTTGCCATCGCCGGAGCATGTGGCGGGATCGTCGACCGAGGATCCCTGCACGCCGCCATGCTCGAAGGTCTGAACTCACACCCTACCATGCGACAGGTGACAGTGTACGATCCACACAAGTCGATCGTTAGGTGGCGTTTGGGGCATAGTCCTCCGAGATGCGACTGGAGGATGACAGCCCATATCGTAGGTGATTACGCCGTGGACGGGACTCAGATCTCCATGAAATCGGACAACTGCTCGGAGTACACCGCTCAGCATTGGTCGGGTACATTTCCCTGCGTATTCAACAGAGGAGATTTAACTACCACGTGCAAAGGCCCTCTCCCCGTAGGAGCGGAGAACGGAACTTGGCTCTTTGGCTACACGATTGTCGATCCCGAAAACACCGTGCTTCCACAGAAACCCCCACCGTTCAGCAGAAACGTCACGGCGACACCTTTCGCAGCAGAGCCAACTCTACTAAGCCTGGCGGGCTTAGGGTTAGCGAAAGCCGTACAGATGTCCGGGGAGTACTCCGGGTCTGGCGTGATTGCATTGTCTTGGTACGACGACGTGTTGTACGTTACCCTAAATTCTAAAGATGTAATGTTTTCGTTGGATTCGAAGATAGACGTCTCAGAAGCGGAAAAGCACAGGGACGTCAACGTATCCTGGTGCGCTTGGACTGCGGGCAATAGACTGATTGTGGACATGCACGCGTCCTGGTACAACGTAAGCCTACAAGACCCGTCGGAGACCGACGACTACGACTACATCGCCGAGGCCGACGTGCCTTCAAAACGCACGGATAGGAAGAAACGTTCCCTGGGCTTTGCTACGATAACATCCACATTAGGTCTAGATTTGCACACTTTAATCCTGGTTGCCAAAGTGGAAGAGCAAATTAATCGAACGAAGACCAACTTGGTTGCAATTGCCAATGACATAGCAGAAGTCAGCAGGGAACTTCGCGACATCATCGTGGCAACGGAAAACAGCTTGGTTGCAATTGCCAATGACACAGCAGAGGTCAGCAAGGGCCTTCGCGATATCATCGCGCGCTACAACGCTAGCCGCGACGACACAGAGACTGCGGCAGTGTCCCACGTCGATGTAATCGACAGACCGCCGCCGCCGCCTGACGCCCCGGTGAAACACACGGCGCGCACCATTGTGAGTTACAGTAGAAACGACATAGAGTCTTCCGACGTTACCGTGGCTGGCGAGGTACACAGGTTACGTTACGCGGCGTTGTTGAAGTCTGCAGAGCACGAACCCAGACTGTGTCCCGTGATCACCCTAACAAGTGCCTGCGCTATCATGAATGTCATTGTGACAGACGAAACCCAGCTGCGGAAACTCGGCGGCAATCTCACTGCGTTCTATCTCCGTGATTTGAATAGATGTGGGCGTAAAGGACAGAAGTACATTTGCACCACAGGCAACGTGCGTGGGACAAAGGGACTGCTTATCGACGTAAAATACAGAAGTCCCATGTTGAACTCCGACGATCCGGCGTGGATGGAGTTACCCATCGGACCTCTGGCGCGTTGTGCCGAGAGGGTCTACCATTTCACTGAATGCGAAACGCCCCAGCCGCCGGCGCGATTCACCGGACTGCCACAGAACATCAGGCGTGGCAAGATGCACAAGTTCTAACGGCCGTTTCGTTCATGTAATGGTCGTTTATGGTGTATCGTGAGGGGCCTGATGTAATGTTGTGGGTCCGCGGTGTTCTGTGCACTCCGTCTGAATGCTGTAGTACATCTTGATATTGTGTTTTCCACATGTGAACCAAATAAAAAGAAACCTGTACTCATTGAGCGTGGTCTTCTTCTTTATTGTGAAGCAGCGACAACAAGCGAATGCTGGTTGATCAACGGCATTTTTATTCATTCACGACAACACAAAGCGTGTGTTATAATATCAGGACCCCGGTTATGTCTACAATGTCGCTAAACGTAACCTTGCGAAGACTTAAACACAGGGAGCTGTGTAGCTGTTAGTTTACGGTGTATGCTTTTCTGTCTCTGTCCAGGTGAGATTCTGGTGGTTGGTTCGAATCTTCCCACCGTAGCCGCTCCGGGTGACACTGTGGTGCTGCCGTGTCACCTGGAGCCCACGTTCGACGTCCGGGTTTTGACGGTGGAGTGGTCCAGACTCGACCTCAAACCTGACCCGTCCGACCGGCTCAGCCGAGTGGAGTACGTTCACCTATACAGAGACAAGAACGAGGTTCCCGACATGAAGATCGCGTCGTACCGCAAGAGGACGCAGTTGTTCGCGGACGCCATGAAACACGGGAACATTTCCCTCAAGATCACGAATGTGTCCGAGGGAGACGCAGGCAGATACCGCTGTTTTGTACCAAAGCTACAGAGTCGGGTGAAATTTGCGATCGTCGAACTTGTAGTCGGTGAGAGCAAATGTTGTTTTGTTGTTGTTGTTGTTGGTGGTGGTGGTGAAGGTGTTGTGTGGTGCCAAGCTCACTCACACAGGCTACAGTGTGATGACGAGCGTTGACTCTTTGTTTTTTGGCGTTTAGATTTGCCGTTTGTCAGAAACTCGACAACAGAGGCACCGCTGCAAACTCTAACAACTGCAGATCATCGAGACACTACTCCAACAAACGGTGAGAACACTCAGAAAAGAACAACACTCAGACCTTTCTGTGTACAATTCACAGTTGGTCGCTTTGTGTGTGTATGTGTTTGCGGTGACCTTGTTGCTTTTTCTACATCAGCAGATGGAGCCAGGATCTACGCGATCGTAGCTGTCGTCGTCGGCCTACTACTTCTGCCTGTTGTCGGCTTTGTTGTATATTGTCATCGTCCCATTTGCTCATGTTACACCGACGTTAGACGCATTAGGGCTTTAATGCCACATCTTCCTCGTACTGCTTGAGTATGCGGTTACGACGATAGCATCGGCCCTGTCACTTACCGTGTTACTTATTTTGTTTTATGATCTGTGCTGAGAGCATATTTTCTAATGTCAATGATGTACTTTGTGATCAATGTATGCGTGTACCTTTGTTGTGTTTCCTGAATTGAATAAACTGTATATTTTGTAGTAACATCACGGTGTGTCTCTCTTACTTATTATTGCTTTCAGACACGTACACAATAACAGCAAACACGAGTATTTCCACAGTGGATTCTTTATTTGTTGTACATAACAAACACCAAACGCATTATTACTGTTAAGTGACAAAACATTTGTGTTTGGTTTGTGTAGCAAACACGAGAGCGCTGAGTTTAGAGGTAGAGTGCACTCTGTTATGTTTGGGGCACGGGTACGTCGTCGACTTCTCCGTGGCTTGCACGCAGAACAACCCCGTTCCAGTTTGCCTAACAGTCACAGGCACCCCCCACAAATCCATAAGTCGTTTAGCCTCATTCTCCACCCGTTCGCCGTCGGGGCTGTCTTCGGCGTCGAATTGGATTGCAGGCAACCCCTGGCGTTCTTTCAGTAAGTCCGCGAATCGGTCACCCAGAAACGTGACGTCGTCGGCGATGGGATTGGAGGAAAGTCCCACAGAAAGAGAAAGATGATGGTCGAATCCGGACCCGGGGAGATTGATCTGATCGTTGAACGTTTCTACGTATTCGAATCCGGTGCCCTGTTTGTAACAGTTGGGCAATCGCACTGATTTTCTGAAGGCATACGGAGCCTTGTCGATGGCCGAACGCCTTGTCGTTTTGCGAGGCACGTCTGCGCTCAGTCGCAAACAGCGAACGTCGTTCTTTGAGGCGCTCTGCGATATCGCCTTGCTCAGATCGCACAGGCTGCAGGCCCGTGTCTCCTCTGGGTACGAAAGCAACAGGTAGCGCAGAGAAACCTTCTCCATTTCTTGCAATAACGGCCTGTACGCCTCTATGCCACGGACACTGCACAGTTCCACGGGCAGATACCACAGCATCCTAAGGCTCAACTTAGATTGCACGGAAGACGATCTGATGTACACGGCCACTTTACCGATTGCTCTCGTGAGCTCCTTCAGGCTTACGCCATCAGGGCTATTGGGCCGTTGGGCCCTTTGCGCCGTTGGCGTTGCGTTCACCATGGACAGTAACGACTCGGCTACCACCAACAACAAACTACTCGCCATCGCTCGGCTAACCTTGCGTCTCGTCGCGCAGTTGGCCTTCACCGTGTACCGTGCGTGACACGACGCGCAGCACTTCATGTCCACATCGAGATTCAACCGAGTCACTGGTCTTCCGGGCAGAAAGACCTCATTGTAACAAGGCCGAGTCGTCAGCTCGCTGAGGTGTCCTCTGGATGTTACGACGTAAGAATGCGTAGTCTTCCCGGTAGCAGGATCGACATCGTCCTCCATAAGCAGCACTGGGTTCACAGAGCCCCATTCTCTACGCGACGGCAGCGATCCAATCTGAGCCTGCGGTTCTCGCGTCACGCAGTACTGGATCAGATCGTTGAACGTGACACCTTGTCCCACGTGCACGGCGAACCTGTAAGGGAACGCCGCGGGTCTGTCCGTCAAAGTCCCCGGGTGGTTATTGAACCAGTGTATCGCGCCGTTGTGTTCCACCCGCTGCTGTGAAGGCGCGGTGTGAGAGGGCGCGTGCGTCGTTAGAAACGGTGAACCGGGGGTCGTGGGGCGTTGGTGTACCCCATCGGTCGGTTTGACTTCCCGTTCCGCCACCGAATCTCTGTTCACAAAGGTGCGGTCGGACGTAAGCGACTCGGACTTGGGATCGGACTGCAGTTCGAACTTTAGCTCCGGTGTAACCTGAGCCGGTTCAGCTGGTTCGTCTTCGCCACAGGTCACGTCTGGCGAGTTGTCCTTCACGTAAGGGTAATTCCAACGTTTGAAGGCTAGGTGGTCCAGGCCCGTGACCGAAAGTCCGTGTAAGGACTCGTGTTCACCAACACTCTTGTCCAACAGCCCTCCGTGGTCGATTACATCTTGCAGCGAAGGGGGGGCTGTGGTGTCCTTCTCCACATAGTACATGCTCATCATCCGGTTGAAAAGTGGGTAATGGTGCATGATATCGTACTTCCTGGTCAGCATTTCTCGTGTCGCGCAAACAAACAGCGAATGCATGCGTTCGCCCAGGTCAAGTTCCTCGGTGTCAGCGCGTTTAACGTAATGCTCCAGGAACGCAGCACATTTTATTCCCTTCGACATACACATTCGTACCAGCTCGCTGTCAGCGGCAGCAAGCGAGACATCGGCGAGAGGTTCTTGGAGCTCTATGTCATGGCCTGCCACACACCGACGATCCTTCAACCCGGACACCGTCACGTCTCGCACGATACGTAGTTGACAGAACGTGGTACGTTCCATGTCCGACCTCACCGCGTGGACGCGGGCGATGTCGTCTTTGTGTAAGGCTAAGGCCGAACGAGACGAATTCCACAGGTGCCACACATCCGCCTCCGCTCCTCTTGTCAAGAAGCAGTGTTCCTGTAGACTAGGTGTCGTCTCGTTCGCAACAGCAGACTCGGCGTCCATGTCCATCGGTGCGCTGGAAGGTTATGTTTGTCCAGAAACTGTAGCAACATAGCACTTACCGTGTGTACGCCACTTACCCGGTTTTTATACATATATGCACGTGTGGGTGTGTGAAGAAGAAGAATTAGAAGAAGAACAAGAACAAGAACAAGAACAACAAGAACAAGAACAAGAAAAAAGCTTTAAGAAACAGAAATGAGGTCAAGTTGACAAGGCGTCGAAACCAACACGGCGATACGTACGTCGTTACTAGAAGCTAGGAAGTGGATAAAAGCCGAGCCCTTGTATCCATCGCGAAATCTGTAGATCCTATTCTCGGGACTGCCGTACACGCCGACTGGTTTCTCTTCCTCCTTGAACGACGGCAACCTCTGCAGTTCTTCCATGGCAGATTCTACACCCAATCTCAACGTAGTGCACATGTGGTTATTTTGAGCCTGGACCATAACGTTGATGTCCAAGTGCAACAACACAGACGCTAGGAGCAGTCTCATCATCAGACTCTTGCCACACTGCCTCGGCGCTAGGCAAAGCGTGTACGGATTTGCGTAACGCCGAAAGTCCTTCTCTATGTGATACCAGTGACTTTGCGTGGGTTTCGCGTGGTCGTACGCCTCGGATCCCAGGGGAGCCAGTCCGAGTTTGGACAGTAACGCGTGTTTGTACTTGTAGAGATTGTCGCCCAGTTGAGTGAGCGTAACACCTAACACCACACCTCGCAGGAGTTCAATTTGAAAGGGTTCCAATCGCATGTCTTTGACTCGGAAATATTCAAACATCCGGTCGATCATGCGGCCGAATCTGCACATGACAGAATGCGAGTCCTGCTTACTAAGGGCGTTGGTCGTTTGCAAAGTCCGCATTCTCGCCCGAGCTCCTTCTAAGCCGAGCCGCTGTATCAAAAGGGCTTGCGCTGTGCGGTTCGTGAGCAACTGCGTGTACTCGGCCATCGTTTCAGTGTGTTCCCTGTCCTTCTCACTGTCTCTCGTCATCTTGGACAGTCTGATTCGGATACAGTCCACCGACACCCCGATCGGAGCCGCTTGAGATGTAACGATGGGATCCCTGGTGAACTCTGTCAACAGCCACTGGGTTTCCTCCGCGCACGGGGACAGCGCACCGCGGTGCAACATCGCCACAGCCGGAGAGTGTCGAGCGGACGGAAGCGACAATTATTTCGTCCGCGACGACGGCGCGGAACTCTGTCCCGCTCCACTTCTCGCAAATAGTCCTGCGTTGTGTCACACGGAAAAAGAACTGAGATGTCCCACCAAGGCCTCTGTGATGCAGTATGTCCTTCCGAATAAAATATACTTCAGATACTGCTGGTTGTTTTCGGGTACACCTACCGACAACGGCTACATTTTCACCAACGGAGGGGATGCATTAACCGATAGAGATTTGGTCGAACGAAACAGACTTATGATGACGAGCGAGCTGCCCAACGACGTGGATCTCGAACGCCGGTGCGATCGGCGACACGAGGCGCTCAGGGCCTTTTGGTTAACCAGCGAAGGCGATTTGGTGTACGTGACAAGTAGTTCGGAGGACATGAAATTCCGGTCGATCAGAGCTAGAAACCGCAGCGTGGCACTATCGCTGTGGACCAGCAATCCGGAGCTGTGTGGTCAAACGATGAGGGAGTCCGCGTCGGCCTATTCTAACCTCATCCGCATATGCGAACGCGCCAGCGTGTCTAGCAACGGGAGGTTCTATAATCTGTATGCCAACTACCCGCTGCCCGTGCAGGGTGAACCGGACGAACTCGCTGGCTGCGAGCTACACGTGTGTGAGGAAAGGGACGTGTGCGGCATTGAGATTCGCGATGGGGATCAGCTGTTGGTGTACCTCAGTCCGATCTATGAGAAATACTTTGACTTTATAACGGACCAGAACAACGCCGTTGACCTACGGGATCGAGTGGAGTCGCTTGGGGCTCGATGGTTGGTGGAACACGATCGCAACGAAACGCTGTTCACCTTGCGTGTAAAACACAACTGGTTCACAAGAATGTGCATCAGAGTCACGATGTTAATGTCCGCCATGTAGGCTAGACCGCACGTACCGATGAAACAGTACTAACACTCATCGGACAACTAGTCGTGCACATCCTACAAACTCAGTGTATCCACGGTGGACATATATATATATCTAGCTTCACACCATGGCGGAGCAGCTTAACCGAAAAGGAGCCTTGAGGATTGAGATGCGAGAACGTGACAGGTGCGTCTTTGCCACTTGGCGAAGTGCCGTCGTTGCCGGTGCGACTCCCTACTTCCCAAGCAGAACCCAATGCTTTTCTGCGATGTCTAAACCGGGACCGGGGTATGTTGCCCTGACTCACGGCCCCGACGGCGACCTAGCCACGTTTGAGTTGTTCACTAAAGGCAAGGGGTGCATCTGGAAATACACAGTCGGCCCAGACGAGACGTGCACAGAGTACGTCTTGTCTTCTGGCAGTGGGTCCACCGCTCGGATTGTGTTTCGAGATCCAGACGGAAAATGCGTGGAGTATGTCTTGTCTTCTGGCATCGAACCCCCCGATCGCTTTGTGTTTCCGAACATGGAGTCGCTCACGCTGTATTGCAGAAATCAGGCGACCGAGCGCGCGGTAGATAAAGATCACTACGACATGATCAGAGGCTTGGAAACGGCCGACCGAGAGGCCTCGTATCCTCGAGGAATCTGCGATATGATGGGAGACTTACGAGTAACGTCAGACCGCGAGGCTGCTTCCTACGACGGCGGACGACCTTTGGTGTTGCCGCCACCACCGCCTCCTGTCAACAGGAACACTAAACCCGGCGTGAACCGGGTCGCGCGCGAGACGCACGGGGATCGTCCCGTTGTTCGCAGAGAGTTAAAGCCCCCGACAGGTACTCGTGAACTAGAGGAAGGCTATCCTTATCCGCCACCGAGACGGTCTGCCGGAGAACGTGGGGTATCAAGGACCGAGTGGACTGGCAGCGACGAGTATGAGTGGTTGGCGGCGTATCGCGACTGAGGAAAAAAGTGCCGCGGTGAGTCACACCGCAGGGCTCCCCAACTTGGGGAGACACGAAAGCCATTCCGAAGAAGACCGCAACTGTCCTCCAAATAAATGCCAAACGGAACCCGTCTAGTGTCTCGCAAGTGATTATGTGTGTCGATGATTCTGTGCTGACACTGACCTGCGAACGATGAAATTTGCATGCTTTGTGTTTTTGTATCACATTTGATAATAAACGACCACCGTGGATGTATGCTTTGTGTTTTTGTATCACATTTGATAATAAACGACCAGCGTGGAACAACGTGTGGAATGTCCCATCTTTATTTATTCGTGTGCTGTTCAAACCACACGCGTCTGGTAACTGACGCGTGACTCGTACATTATGTGACAGCTAGATGTTAGGTTAAGCATGAGTACTTGGGTGTTTGTCTACATTTGTCCACCTGCAAAAGTACAACCATATCATCACGACTCAATGTATCAAAGTCAAAATGAAATAAGGCCTGAAACAATGACACGGTCCACATTGTACACACATCTCAACGGCTTTATTCAAGAGGTTACACGTAACGTATTATAGCACAGAGAAACATGTGACATTCTGCGTTCCGCCAGCAACAGAGGCACACAACTCTTAACGGAGGGACTTAGTGTAGTTTCCTTCTCGTGTAAAGCACCAGATGCCCTGGGTGCGATGTCCCACCCCAGCCTGCGAAGCTGACACGTATGAGCTTGGTGAAACACCAGGTGATTTGCTTCAGCAGCTCAGTTGAAGTCGCGTGTCCGGTGAAACGCAAGTCGCCCGTGTAAATTATATAGTCTCCGCGAAACCTGGCGATCAGACCTTCGTACTCATCCGACATGATGCTAGGGTACATGAACATGAGACCCGATGCACCCTTGTAGCGAAGAACCGCATCGCGACAAGACAGTGCTTCGACCAAATCGTTGGAAGGTTTTACATCTGTGAGATGCACCACCTTTGCGGCAAATAGCTTGTGTGCTATGTAGTAATCCGTTACGCCGGAACGGCTTTCCACCGACAGTATCTCAGGTATGGTGGGGAATCTGATCCCCTTGGCCTCGGTGATCAAGCTAGACAGGCAGCCGGCTCCGTGTTCGAAACGCACCGGGGTGGTTCTCAGCAAAGCTGCTACGCTACCGCATATTCTCTTCCACCGATTAGAAGGATGCTTCTCATCGGGGTATTTGCGGCTGATCGCAATGCCGTCGCAAAGCGACACATGGTCACCGTGAGCACATTGTGTAGGTGAAACCCAAACCGACCGGGTGTCATTCTTCTCCATAGTTGCGAGCTGGGTCTTGGAGCAAGTGCACCGTAAGTCGTCCTCGTGTTCCATACGTGCAGCCAGCATATTCCTAGGTCGGCCAGTCTTCTGGCGTCTAGGTCGGCCGCTCCCGGCGTCTAGGTCGGCCAGTCTTCTGGCGTCTAGGTCGGCCGCTCCCGGCGTCTAGGTCGGCCGCTCCCGGCGTCTAGGTCGGCCGCTCCCGACGTCTAGGTCGGCCGCTCCCGGCGTCTAGGTCGGTCGCCCCCGATGTCTAGGTCGGCCGCTCCCGGCGTCTAGGTCGGTCGCCCCTGACGTCTAGGTCGGCCGCTCCTGGCGTCTTGGTCGGCCAGTCTTGCGGCCGTCTGTAAAAAACATGGTACACAAAAACTCTGTCTCTGTCAGCATTCTAGGTCGGCGGTTGCTCGTTCTCAGTCGGTCCGACTCACTCACTGAACCCTTTCACAAGGGTATAAAGCCCCAAGACTACCGGTGTGTTCGTCGATTGCAAGTGGGTTTGCTGGAAAAACATGTGGCAGTCAAAAGCTTGCGTTCGAGTGCTAGTCAGCCTGCTAGCACTTTGGCTGGAGTGTTACAACCAAAGTGCGATTGGCTACGCTGGCCAAAAACAACTAGCTGTATTTGGGAAACTGTCTTATTCGCTCTCATTACCTGGCTATTTGGAAAGTCCTACTTCTGTCTTTCGAAAAAACGGTCAGGTCATCAGGCCAGCTAGCCACCATCTGTATGAAGTGACACACACTAGATTGGGGTACCAGGTCACCATTCGATTTCTTACTTGCAATGACGAAGGGCAATATGTGTTAGGCGGGGCGAGATTCACTGTCATCGCAAACCCAATCGATCGAGGTATATATTATTACACGTCAAAGGCGCGCTGTGGAACGGGAAGGACGCCGTGTAGCGTAACAGACAGCACAGCAGTTATCACTCCGCTAGATGGAGTCGGCGCAATTTACAAGTTTCACGTTCAGACTCCCGACATCTGGCGTGTAATAGAGATATGGAACCACACTATGAGCCCAACACAAAGGCTGACCGGTGGCTGTTTTATAACCCCAAACGGTACGACGTTTGTGGGGCGCGGCAATGTAAACTACAAGTATTTCATTTACACACGGCGAAGTGCTGAAGCGGATCAGTCCTGTTCACAAGTCAGTCGGTCTCTCGACGGTAATCCGGACGACGCTGATCCAATCGATGATCCTGCCACTGGGAGCACGGCAGAGGAACCCGAGCACATGACACCGCAGACTACCACTCGCTGTACGTAGTAAGCACATATCCCCCCCCCCCCCCCTCTGCGATATCACGATATCGCCACGGTTGTTGGATGGGGTGTCAAGTAAAAAAAAAAACCAATGCACTCTTTTCATCCTTAGTGTACACAGACGACTACCGCATCGCCATACCCAAATTGGTCCCCCTGCAGCCCGTGGACACCACCAAGGTGCAGCTGTATGCCATTTTAGCCAAACGTAAGCCCGCCGAATGCCACACGTGTGTATGTTTGTGTAATATATAAACTACGTGTTAATTACCGTGGTATATGTTCACAGTTGACAGGATAGAAGCCACGATCAACAAAGTCAACGTTTGCCGTTCCGACGCCAGCCGCAACGGAGGACTCGACGCAAAAGTGTTGCTCCTGCCACTGTTTGCGTGTCTCTACATATGAACAACGACGCTGTTGGGGTCTGCTCAGTGTCAACATGTGGGTGGTATTATATGGACTCTGGTTGTATGCATAACAATCTTGTCTTCCACGCAAATAAAACAAACATGACTGCACAATGACAAAGGGAGTGAGATGCTTTATTGTATGAATGCACAAACATATACACATACATATGAGCGTCCTCACATCGCAACATAAATGCACACTAGTGTGATTTACAGGCTGTGCGCTGAATGCCAGCGTAACGTTTCACACGGTCAATATCAACATCGGCGATCGCGGCGGCGATCCGTTTCCATCTACTGTCATCCAGTAACGTCCGCACGGTGAGTCTGCGCTTCGGGTCGTACTGAAGCAATGCCAACGCGATTCTCTTCACCGCCGTACACCGCATCAGGGTGGGCATTACACACATGGGATTCCAGATGCTTTCGTATTCATGGTCGTCGCGACCGAGAGTTTCCTTGATGATTTTATACGTTGGAAAGTTTTTACTGTGAAAGGTCATCGTCGCCTCCATGGCATCTACTATCAGCACGCCCAGGCTCCACATGTCGATAGCGCAGGTGTACTGCGCGATACCCTCCTTCTTTGTGTCAAATAATTCCGGGGCTCTGTAGGACTCCGTTACCAACCCAGAACTCATGGACTTCGCAGCATACCTAGAAAGGCCCATATCTGCCACCTTCACGGTTAGCGTGTCCGCTGTGAGCAACACATTAGCAGGTGTCAGATCTCTGTGTATCATGTTAAGCCCGTGCATGTAAGCCAGAGCGTCGGCGATCTCCAGAGAGAAACGGCCGATAAACGTAATCGGCAACAGGCCCGAGTGATAGCGACCCTGGTAGATCACCTCAAACAGCGTTAAAGGGAGGTAGGGCATGAGCGTTGCTATCTCGCCATCGTGAAGAAAACAGTCCAGCGTCTCCACTATATTAGGATGGCCCCTCAAAGCCGATAGGCAAGACAGTTCCCGGACGGTGGAGTCCGTCATACTGCCGTTTTTGTAATTGCGGTGGCACTTCAACGCATAGCGTTGATCGGTAACGCGACACTTAACGTGGTACACAACACCATATGCCCCTTCGCCTACCTGTGCAACAATCTCGTACTTGTCCATGGTGTTCACGCGAGACGCATGTAATGTTAATCCGCTACAGTGACAAAAGAGCGATGGCGGTGGTACAACCGCAGAAGCACTTCGCAGTTGTTGATGTTGAACAGAGCCTTGGTGGTTTCGCACGTGTCGATGTCGGTCGAGGTAATGGGCTGTAATTCGGTGGCACGCTTACGGCGTGCCAACCAGTTAATTTCTCTGCAAAACACACTGTTCCATCGACGACTGTTGGAATTGGAACTGCGGCGGACCGCTGATCGTTTAGCTCTTCTTGTAGCCGTTGCGCGGCGAGCTAGAGTGCTCGCCGATACAGGTTCGGGTTTCTGAGTCTCGGAAATCACAGCGAGCAACTGCGACTCTGGTTGCTCGAGTATCGGTCTGCCTGCTGGCGGATCGCGTATAACAATAACATCAGAACACCCGGGTTTGTTTTCCACCTGATATCTTCGAACCAGCAACTTAGACTCCCCCTTCGAAGTGGAGCTGTGTGTCGGAGCGATTACGTTGTTCACGTCGTCCGTTCTTTGGTCTTTCGCACATAGAACGGCAGCGTTTCCGTTGGACACTATAGACTTGTAGAAGTCAATGGCGTCCCCGTCAGTTGTGCCCGCGTCGACTGGGTCGATAATCAGGTTGCCGCTTAATGATTTCCTAATGCGCCGCGAGCACTTGGCATCTTTCGCATGTATGAACCCACACACGGTATCTTCCTGCAATAATACTATGTGCGACACGTAGTTGGATGTCTCCAGGTCGGCCACCAGACACGATAGATCCGTGGAAGTGTAGCCTGTTGAGGCAAACGTATACCGTGTCACCGCTCTGATATCGAATTCCTCTCCGTGTTGCTGTTCGAGCACACCGCCGCCGTGCTGCACAAGCGCGGAGTACTCCCGGAGCAAGGTGTTGGCGGACTCACGCTGAGGAATTGGTGTTACTTCTACTCGGCAGTTTGATGCTATGCTATTTAAGTACGTATCCACACTGTTGATAGTACCTTGCGTTCTTAAATAAACAAAACCACTAAGCGTCTGGTCACCGGTAGATCTGATCACCGTGGAATACGAAACAAACGCCTTGTTCCTGAGGCGTTCCAATAAGTCCTTTGTGAAGCTCTCTGAGTATATAGACGTAGTAAATCTAAAACGTTTTAGGTATCTCATCGTTGTAGAGTAATGATGAAACCCTCCCTCATGCCGTCCCTATGTATGATCAACAAACACAAGGCAACACAGCACAGCACGTTACTGCCCGCCGTCCCCACAGGTCGACGATATAATGCCCGCCGGCTTGCCTGCTGGACACTTATTGTCAGTGTACTGCCTTTTTATTGCGTCTGTGTGTAATGTAACAATAGCGTCACGTCCACCGAAACCCTGATACGACAAAAGAAATACAAACGACATTGGGTTCATTGTGACATTGAAGACTTTATTGTTATTCACATGTACTACACAATACTTTGATTACATTATTCAAATAAAAGACAACCATCGCCACTTTCAGCCTAGAGACCAGGTGACAGTGTCACTCCAGTCGCTCCAGTATTTCTGAACTGCCATTGGGATCCCGGGTGTCCATCTAGCTCTCGCGGTCACGGTTCCATCTTCGTACGAGGCAGGAACCTTTAGTTGACAGCTCTTGTTCCTGAAACACCTTCGAATCTCTCTGAAAGATAGAGCGTTTTCGTTCCGCCACTCTACGTCCACGTACATGCTGGCCATTGACCTGTGACTCCATCGGTCTATGGTAACGGTAGAGCCTGACGCTGAAAGCGCCGAGGGTGGGTCTACCTTCATGAAGCAGATCGGCACCAACGCCGCCGACCTACAGCACCAAGGCCGCCGACCAGCACCAACGCCGCCGACCTGCAGCTCCAAGCCCGCCGACCTGCAGTTCCAACGTTCCCGACCTGCAGTTCCAAGCCCGCCGACCTGCAGTTCCAAGCCCGCCGACCTGCAGTTCCAACGTCCCCGACCTGCAGTTCCAAGCCCCCCGACCTGCAGTTCCAAGCCCGCCGACCTGCAGTTCCAACCCGACCTGCAGTTCCAACGTTCCCGACCTGCAGTTCCAAGCCCCCCGACCTGCAGTTCCAAAGCTCCCGACCTGCAGTTCCAAAGCTCCCGACCTGCAGTTCCAAGCCCCCCGACCTGCAGTTCCAAAGCTCCCGACCTGCAGTTCCAACGCTCCCGACCTGCAGTTCCAACGTTCCCGACCTGCAGTTCCAAGCCCGCCGACCTGCAGTTCCAAGCCCGCCGACCTGCAGTTCCAAGCCCGCCGACCTGCAGTTCCAACGTCCCCGACCTGCAGTTCCAAGCCCCCCGACCTGCAGTTCCAAAGCTCCCGACCTGCAGTTCCAAAGCTCCCGACCTGCAGTTCCAACGTCCCCGACCTGCAGTTCCAAGCCCCCCGACCTGCAGTTCCAAAGCTCCCGACCTGCAGTTCCAACGTTCCCGACCTGCAGTTCCAAGCCCGCCGACCTGCAGTTCCAAGCCCGCCGACCTGCAGTTCCAAGCCCCCCGACCTGCAGTTCCAAAGCTCCCGACCTGCAGTTCCAAAGCTCCCGACCTGCAGTTCCAACGTCCCCGACCTGCAGTTCCAAGCCCCCCGACCTGCAGTTCCAAAGCTCCCGACCTGCAGTTCCAACGCTCCCGACCTGCAGTTCCAACGTTCCCGACCTACAGTTCCAACGTTCCCGACCTGCAGTTCCAAGCCCGCCGACCTGCAGTTCCAACGTTCCCGACCTGCAGTTCCAAGCCCGCCGACCTGCAGTTCCAAGCCCGCCGACCTGCAGTTCCAACGTTCCCGACCTGCAGTTCCAAGCCCGCCGACCTGCAGTTCCAACGTTCCTGACCTGCAGTTCCAACGTTCCCGACCTGCAGTTCCAAGCCCGCCGACCTGCAACGACCGTTTTGTATTGAGTTGAGGTTGAGCACATTGATGTGGTGCATGTTGTGAGCTTTCTATTGACCTATGCTGTTACTTTTTGTTACAATGGATCGCAACAAAGGGCCCCCAGAGCGGATTGTGGGACTGTTGTCCAGAAGGAGGAAACAAGGTTCTTGCGCCCCTGTAAATCAACCAGCTGACACATGTGTTCTTCGTGGCAACTCCGACTGTGCGGCGAACACCGATGACCAACTTGTCATTCCCACGCCAGACATGGAATTCGGCTTACAGTCGATGACTAAGGAGGATCTGAACAAGGCCGCCGTGAGTCAAGTTCGTCTACATCGTGTCCACGCACCAGCGGCTTTGGTGCACGCCCAAGGCCTGCATGGCATAAACCTGGAGAGGTACAACAATTACAGACTGGCCGCGGTGTCGTGGTTTGCATACATCGTACCACTCTGCACATCCGCGGATGTGCACACGGTGGTTTCGGCCACACTCGATCTGTTGGACAGACATGTGGTAACGTCACTGCAAAACGGCATCGAGCTCCAGGACCTGTTGCACGAGATTAGATCTACACGTGCGGCATGTTTGATGCTTTCGTGTCACATGCACTGCGTTTTCAGGACCGTGGGGTTGCAGCATGTGTGTCTCGCGTATCGCTGGCCTGTGAAAGCGGTTACCGCGGACCCCAACTGTGACGAGGACGACGAGCAATGTACTACAGTGGACGGTGTACGGCGAAAACTGCAAGAGATAACAGTGACACTAAAAGGCAGCCTATTCCCCACGCACACAGAGACTGCGATCAGCGTGCTTTGCAAGTACATGCTCCTAGAGCATGCGGGTGAGACGGCAAATCGAGATGCATTCGCAACGGAGCCGCGTATACGGTCTTTAGCCATGAAATTGTACGCACGACGAGCCCTGACCGTAGAACTGCTTAAATATAAGCCTGTCCGCTGCATGGCAGCGTGTTGCCTAATGGCCATGACCAAGACGTTAGACATTGCACCCGTCAACGCAAAAACATTACGGCTGACTGTGATAAATCTGCTACTGGACATGAACTGTCAGGGCGTGAGTGAACAAGAGCTAAATGACATGGCTAGTCTACTGGCCCCGGAGGACTGCGTGGTGTGCACCGGTCGATTTGTGACGACCGCTTGTGCAGAGAGAGCATTGCGAACATTGTCGGCTTCGTCCTGCTGCGGTTGTAAAGAACTGGTCGGATGACATTGCTGTACAAAGTGTTTGTGTCATGTATACACATTGTGAAAACAAATAAACAAACGCATTTGATATATCAGACTGTATGTTTTCTTTATTTGTGGTTGGAACATAAACACATTTTCCTTGTTACATTCACACATTATGCACATGGATGAACAAGCAAAAAAAGATAGATCGAATGGCACGTTCATCACTAACTACATCCATAGTCGTTGGCGTGTAACACAAGAGGAATCGTGCCGACTTCGTTGCCTCGCCCGTCTCTTGTAGGTTCCACGTCCCGTATTTGCCCGGTGCCGCTGCGATCCCGGACGGCTTCTTTGATTCTGCTGTCACAACACCAGGCTTCAGTCGGTGAGGCCCACGCTAGTATCACCGCGGGGGTCTCGTTTGTGCACAGCCATACCCTCGAGACCGATCCTGGGCTCGTAGTATATGTCACCTCGATGTGTTCTCCAATGCAATACACGCGAAGAGGTCGAGCTAGGATCCCCGCTTTAATCAGCGCATCTAGGCCGGTCGAGATATTTGTTTCGAAAATAGCCCCTTTTAAGTCGAAGAAACGTTTGGGGCACAAGCACCTGCCCAACGGGTTTTGATCGGGGCGCCTACGGCGGTCCCGCGTGTACACACGGGTTTTGACGATCGTCTGTGTGACCACCAGCTCGGTTTCACCATTGTTCGCTCGTAGTTCCACGGCGGTATTCATATTTGGGGTTTTTTGTTGTTGTTGTTGTTGTGTAATTTACACAGAGGAGACGAAAGACCACAGGTTTGCTCCTTGTCCACTCCCAGCGATCGACAACAAGTGTCGTGTGGTTGTGCTGCAAAGCGTTGTTACCGGCTTTGTGTGAACCTCGGCGAATGAACGCTCTGAGTCGGCGGGCGGACTTATGCTCTGGGAAGGCGGACGAATGGTTCGAGTCGGTGGACGAATCCTCTGGGTCGGCGGACGAATCCTCTGGGTCGGCGGACGAATCCTGTGGGTCGGCAGACTAATGCTCTGGGTCGGCGGACGAATGAGCTGAGTAGGCGGACGATTGCTCTGTGTCGCCGGACGAATGCGCTGAGTCGGCGCACGAACGCTCTGAGTCGGCGGACGAATGCTCCGGGTTGGCGGACGAATGCTCTGAGCCGGCGGACGAATGCCCTGAGTCGCTGTGAATGGACATCGCGGTGAATGGCACTGCGCATCACTGTGAATGGCATTGTACATCGCTGTGAATGGCAACTGTGAAATGTCAGATCGGTGTATTATAGACTCTGTGGAGTGCACTCTCTGCTGAACACAGACGGTCGGCGATGACAACTAAAGACACTGATTAACACCCAGGAATTCATCGCTTACAACCGCTATAGACCCATGGCCAGTAACTCAAGAGACCTTGATGAGATGCCACAACCGCGGACCTCAGAGCGCGTGGTGAGACCGTGCTGGCTGAACATAGACGCATCGGGTCCACGTGTTATCGTCTCTGACAGGTTGAGCCAAAGTGTCCGGCATCTCAACGACCCCCCCACCTTCGGATCCGGTTGGTTGGCAGACGCCACGGGCATGATTCACATCGCAGGGTCGTACGACACGTACAAATGCGTAGACTGCAACATAGTCTTGTCGGGATACAAAAAGGCCGACAGAAGCCTAAACGAGCACGTCCTTCGTAACGCTGCCACAGGGCACCGATGCCGTTACCTAAAGGCTAAGTTTAAACGCCGCGAGAACGAACTGCGGCTGTTGGAAGGCCTGCTACGCTTCCAGGAAGGTCGAGTTGCTTTCCCGTTGCACCTGCTGCTCGCAAAAGAGCAGTACATGATACTGGCGGGGTGCTGGTATTGCGTGCTGTGCTCGCAGAAAAGGGGAGACGTTCACCATCCAGCATGTGCCGACATGGCTTCGGAGTTGAAACAGTTTCTCATCAAGACAACTCTGGCGATAAGGCCCGCGGGAGCTCCGTTGTTCACCAAAGCGGCGGTTCCTGGGACTGTAGACTATTATGCACTGGGTGATATATGGGAATCCGACGCATCCGCCATTCGCACCGTTCGCGATTTCTCGGAGTTAGGAGATAAGGCGAACATGGAACATCTGCCATGGACTCGGGACAAACACCAATGCGCTGCTTGTGATTTGTTTCTCCACAGCTTTGTGGTAGGAGACACCTTTGTGGGCGAGCACATCTATTACACATACAACGAAGGTAAGCGTTGTCCGTATATCGACGCGAGATACGACAGAGACGAGATACTCTACGAACTCGGACGGCAACGTTCCCGGAGAGGACTACTCGCCTTCCCGAGTCGCGTGCTGACAGCCGAGCGGGGCTACAGCTCCGTGGCCGGTCTGGAACGATGCCTAGTGTGCGGAGTTACCACTATACAAGAGAAGCATCTGCCTTCGCTTGGTCACGATGTCTGGTGCTGTGATATGAAAAAGGCCTTGGAGAATAAACTGGAGAATCTGCGACTCGTGTAAATCCTAAAGACAACACGGTTCATTTTCTTCCTCTACAATTTGATATATGTCTGTGTGCTTCGCACCTCATATGTTACACAATATACCAGTACCCTCGCTGTATGTCACGCCACACCACACAAGTTGATATCACCCCCCCTCCTATGTTTTCACGTGCTCTCGTTTAGCTCTCGATAGAGTGTAGCGGATTGTTGTACTAAGGGACCGTGTTCACAATAAACAATCTTTCTGTGGAAAACCTAGTATTGTTTTTTCTTTCTTCTGCCTCTTCTTTTTCCACCACCACTCACACTACTGTAGCGCAGGGTTGCAGATGCCATGACAGAACACAACCCCTCGGTTGCTTATCAAGATAGCGTAGACACGCTGCTCTTGACCGTAATAGATGGAACGATAACACACCGTACCCAGCAGTGTGTCGCTAATAAAGGGCGAGCGTTTAGGGTGTTGAAACGTGCAGTCCGTGATGTGTTGTGGACGCAAAGAACGGAATACTGCGGTAAGTGTTGTGTGTTTCTCCACGACGACTATCTGCAATAGTGTCGTTGGCGGACATCGACGTAGTGTACTTTGAAAACTTGCAATTGTAATAACCACACGCACGTCCACGCAGGCATGCTCTCACTGCAGACCGCCGCCGCCGAAGTGCCAACGATCACACGTGTGGCACGCACCTTGTTTTCAGACGGCATTATAAACTGGGGACGCATAGTAAGCCTTGTGGCTTACGGCACAGTGTTACTGCAAGCGTCGAAGTCAACCTTGGGACCCGAGTGCGCTTACGCGATCGGCGTGTCGATAGCGGCTTACATTACAGACAATCACATGGATTGGCTCGCTGGCACCGATGGTTGGGTATGTTCTTTCTTTACTGTTTTTTTTCGTCCCTTTTGCCTAGTAGACACTTTTAAGCATTTACAATGATGGACACAACAACCCTCACATCTGTTGTCACGTGTTGCTCTTTTCAGGACGGATTCGTGGACACCTTCGACCGAGTACACCAACGGCCGTGGCTGTCAACGCAAGGAAAGCTGCTTTTGCTTGGTGTGGGATTCGGTTTATTGTCAGTTTTACTGTGATACAAGATAATAAATACAATTTACACACACACACTTGGTACATGTCTTCTTTCCATGCTTACACTGAGCAATGTACATGGGGAACATGCACCATCACCATCACAACCTACAAACATATCACATCTCAGCCCCAAACCCCGTGACTTCGAACGGTTCCAGTTCCAGTGTGAGGTCGAAAGTCGACGTTTGGTCTCCGGAATAGGGTTCTAGGTTAGACGAAAGCCAACTTGTCAACACATCCCATTCGTCGTAGACACACTCGTGACCCGTGTGCACATTTACACTGTCCAACATAGGGTCTGAGTCCAGTAATACATCCTCTGGTACAGCTGACGTGACGTGAAGCGCACCACCGGAGCTCGTGCGCTTCTCGGGCGTAGCGTTCCTTCTCGCCCCGGCGTTTGCGGCTGCATTAATCACTTGACGATGAATTAACATCGTGCGATCCACCTCTCCCCAGTACTCACACAGGCGGCCCCACCAATAAGCTGCGCTTTCGTCGAGCCAGGGTGTCAGAACGTAGCGTCTTATGTCATGGTACACCAGACCGATTGCCTGTAACACATTTAAAATGTCGTACACCCTTCTTTCTTTGACGTTCAGTGTCACGGAGAGACTCCTAGGGACATAGGGTGCGGGATTACTGTGTACGTGCCGATACACCACCTCGGTGTGGTGCAGCAGACGACAATCTCGGTTTTTCTTGTGTCGGTTACATATCTCCATCACAGGCACGACTTTGAGGGCCTGCAGGACGTGCAGCGCGTCGTAGAATCTGCGCACCGAGGTCTGAGTTTCATGTTGAGCCCGCAACCCCTTCAAGGCGCCTTGAACATGTTCCGGTTCAGTGTGGCGCATTATCGTCAGCATTTTGGTAACGTGGATCTGCAGACAAGTTTCGCTCCCACGCCTCCGTGCCATGGTGACAGTGTAGCATTGGCGCTCCACCGCCGCTGCTTTTATACTGCCCTTCGCAGGGCCCGGTCGGTGGGTCGGTCGGGTCTTTCTCCGACCCACCGACCGGGCGCAGTGTTGTAACACTTACTTAAGGTATACAGAAGACAACACAAAATGGGTCTAGCGCGATAGCTTTCGCATGAGGCGAGGCAAACTATTAAAGGTTGAAGTAGTACACTACGGCAACCGAGGACTGTGCTAGAATGTCGCGGGTTAACGCCCGCACAGGGCGCCCGGTGGTCGATCAGACAGTTTACAAGTTGGTCAGTGGTTGGTTGGGTGATGTTCCGGAAAGTTTGAACGTGAGACTACGTGAACTTCTCAAGATGAGTCAAAGTGAAGCAAACAGATACGGAAATGTGTTCGCCAGACGCCATCGGCTCCTCGTCAACTACATTCTGGACCACTATGCGGACTCACGGGACTTAATTGACAAGGGCGAGGACGACGACGACGACGGTGTCGTTGATGATGGTGATGATGGTGATGATGATGATGATGGCAACGAGGACGAGGGGGCTAACAGCATCACGCCACACGAGTTAAGGCAAGGGAGTGCGGAGGACCGGCTCTATGAAGACGATGACACTATACCCTACGTGTTACGCAACACTAACAACGTGTTCAGCTCCGGCGATGAGACTACATTTCACGCGTTGTACTTCGGCTCCGGCGATGAGACTGCATTTCACGCGTTCGGCGAAGCTAGTGAAATGTACTTCAACTCTGACACTTGTGACGCTTTAATCGGAAGGAGTCCGACGAACCCACCCGAAGCTAGTGAAATGTACTTCAACTCTGACACTTGTGACGCTTTAATCGGAAGGAGTCCGACTAACCCACCGCACAACCACGTCGATTACGCTACATCTCAGGCGTCAGGGGAAGAAGGCATGTGGATGGGACAGTAGGACGATGAAGACGACGATACTAGGTGTCACGCGTTACTGGACGAGAGTCAGCTGCTACTACATTAAAAACGCATGTAGGGTATTAGTGGATGGTGTCCACTCACATACTAACCATCCACCCCAAGCTATAAAAATACGCTTTACACCTTTTTCATACCAGGCGCGTCGAAATGGCGACCGAGTCAATGTCACACTTCATCCGAACCTTCCTAGACAAACACAAGTGCTACGCTCTGGCCGAACACTTGCAGGGCATGTCATACAATGCCTTTCTTCAGACATCAGCTTGGACACTGTTGCAGTGGGGCGCATCTTGGGATTGCATTTTCGATCACACAAAGTTGGTGTTCGACACCTACCGCGCTCGCACCTGCATCAAGGGCCGGCGCGAGGTGCCGCCCGGGACAACGCCAGAGGCGACGCACAAGGACTTTTCCCGGGGCCGCGGCCGAACAAACGACCGGGGCGCGCCTAAAGTCTTAAGGGCCATGACGACCGAGGAACCCGTGATGAGAAGTCGAGCACAAACAATGGGGGATCGGTGCTGCGGCCAGCGCTCAACGTACCAGGAGTCTGTCGACCCGGAGTCAGGCGAACGTGCCACGGTTCACCGAGCTAGTCCCGACCACTACCGCACCAAACCGCAGCTGTTTTAACGAACGCCACAGGCTTGCGTGGCAATAATTTGGTCTACGAGGTCCTGGGATGACATCGCTCGGAATCTTACACACACACACACACACAGAGGGCGCTTCGTTCGAACACTCCTAAAAACACAAGGCGGAGTTCTGGTGGGCATGTGTGTATAAATGAGACCGCCTGGCTTCGTGCATACCACCAACGCTCCACACAGCATATGCGTCTGACACGAATAGAATGTCTCACTACGGCCATCCGAATATGTCGCTTTCCACATCAACCCTGACGACCGACACCAAGACGTACGTCTCGACGAGTCTAAGCGGTGAGCCGCAAGTCACGTGGTGTCAAGTAGGCCACGGTGGAGATTCGCCTTCTGCGCAAATAGACGAGCGCGCCCCCGAAGCCACATCGCTTCGATCGAACTCCGGGTCTTTGTGCGAGTCTGACACAGATGAAAATTATGTGCACGAAGAGGGTTGTTCTTGTGGCGACGACACCAGTGACTCCGACGACGCGTGTGAGAGCGACGACGCGAGTGAGACCGATGCCGACAGTCACGACGAAGGCCAGTGTAACGACCCGTTCTGCTGCGATCCGGCTCTGATGTACCACTCCGAGGACGAGGTCGCGTACTACCGGAACAGAGGCATGGCCTTCGAGGACCCGGGTGACGGCACCGGCTTTTGGTACGACCTGGGACCTTGGATGTCGTTTGGAAAAGCGACCGGTGTTGTGTTTGAAGACTAACGTCGGTCTCCGCCACCGCCACCACCACCACCAACAACAACAACAACAACAACCCAGGATTTCGTTGTTTATTGCTTGGTTGTGTATGTTACCCACGGCCACCTAATACTCGTGTGTGTATCGTTTTTACCTACAGTATATCTCAAGTTGTGCACCTTTGTTGTGTGTATATTCTCATCCTAAGACCTCAAGTGAGCCTTAAAATAAATGCAGTTGACAGAGCAATTTGGGATCTTTCTTTTATGGAGTCTGCTTTCTCTCCTCTTTCACATCATACAAGACACACCACAGTATAGCACATTGTGCACCACGTTTAGTGTGCGCATTTTCAATAATCATAATTCTCCTCACATTAAAAAAAACACACAATCTTCAATGGTAGTGTTTGTGTGTGTAGGTTGGTTGGTTACGGTCGATCCGGCTTGTTCTGGGACTGTGGTTGCTCTGGAAAAACAAACAGACACCGCTGACTCAGAGCATTTTGTCGGCCGACTCAGAGCATTTCGTCAGCCGTGGCGTTGTGGGAAAACCTTGCCGACCCAGCGCACGGTCGAGGAATGCGCATTAAACACAGCCGACCTGGCTACATTACCCGGCCTACCCGCGGGTCGGTGAGCCGCCGACCTGGCTACATTACCCGTGCCGACCCCGCGGGTCGGGAGCCGCCGATCCTGCTACATTGCCCGGCCGACCCGCGGGTCGGGAGCCGCCCGACCTGTAGGTCGGGACTCGCTGGTCTCGAACTCAACTCGTGGTGCATGGGCAATAAATAGCAGTGTTGTTACTGGTTGACTTTCACGAAGTCTTAGCGATTTGAGACCCATTCAACATGATGCCTGGCCTCATGTGGGTTCTCAGGATCGCAACTGCCCTGTTGTGCACCTCAGCTATAGAGGGAGCTGCTATAGCGGGATCAGCTGCTCTAGAGGACCCACCATCTTTAGAGGGAGGAATTAACAACGACTATGTTGTGCGACTGGCCCTCTGGGCAGCGAGGCAAGCCGTAGCCCTGAATCCTCAAAAAGTCCTGAATGCTCAGAAACCTGAAACCCCTGCGACTCCAGGACCCATTCCTTTCCCTGCGCCTCCAAGACCTCTGAAGTCAGCAGACGTAACTAGGAAAGTGACTGTGCAGCGCGATGCGTACGTCGAGTTACAGTGTCCAATTGAGGGGTCTCCTGTGACATGGACCGTGGTTTCTGGTCAGGCTAACGTCATTATGACGGCTCGTCTGTTGGTGTTTCCTCGCATGGGCGGTGGCGCCGCACAGGAGTACCGTTGTGAAGTCTCCAACAGAACAGCCGCTCTCCTGCTCAGTGTCATCGATGAAATTTCGGCGGATCAGAAGGATGGTGATATAAACTATTGCCAACACGGCACACTCTGTTTGGTTCCCTGTGCAGATAAAGCTGAGTGGGAAGGCGTCACCTGTACCAAGGAACAATGGACCCCTTTGAATTGGACAACGGCTTGCCAGGGTAATATGAGACACGATGACTGCCATTTATTTGGTTGGTACTAGTTTTGTAACACTCACCTTCTTTTGTTTGGCTTGCCCATTTGTCTTTCTAGCCTGAACCGTTCTTCGTTGGTAACGGAATTCTGGCAGCAGATGCTGTCACCAACCATCCCGAATGGCGTGCAACTACGTATGTTCTATAACGCAGAAGGGCAAGGATGCATCTGGGCTCTGCGTTGGCACTGAACTTCAGGGTCAAAAGAAGGTGTATGACATTTATATCAACCCACCAAAGCCTCAGTTTATAAAGCCAGTGTTTGCATTACGATCGTGACACTGTCAGACAGCCCGTATGCGTTGGTAAGCCGAACGACCATACTTTGTGACGGCCAGGTGTCTGATATCATGGGGAAGGCGTTTTGGTTGACACAGTTAGGCTCCAATGAACCAAAGTTCTCACCGTGGAACGACTCATCCCTGTATGAGACAACTGTTCCGTCCTCAATCGCCAAATCCGCATTGGGCGTAGGTGTTGCCAGTATGCTAACAATCAACCCGGTAAAGAAAGAGCATTTGGCTACCCTTTTTGTGTGCAAACTGGCAAGCAGTGACGGGGCGGCATTTTTACCTGTTGAGCTCTATCCAAACAATGCTGTTTGTCAGTAAACGAATGTGTCTACTAACTTCAACCTGATGTGCCCACTAACTTCCCAGTGTGGGTACTTATTTGTTTTTTGGGGTTGTTTTTTTTTTTGTTTTCATGTGCCTACAACTCCCACAGAGGAGATGTAGGTGCTTATTGCCTACGTACCACAGTACGGGGTATGTTGACGTTTAGTCTTTGTGTAATGCCATTGATGTTGTATTACATATTTGTCACACGCATGGTCATTTATGTTGCATGCATGCGGTCTTTTTATATTACGCATACTACAATGCAGTGATTTTTTTATATTCCTTGGTATTGGTGTATGTTTTTGTTTTCTGGGGTTGGTTTATGGGGGTTTCATTTATGGTGTATTTTTTTTGTTTTGTTGGGTGGTTTATTTGTTGTATGTGGTTATATTACGCATACTACAATGCAGTGATTTTATATTCCTTGGTAGTGGTTTATGTTTTTTGGGGGGGGGTTGGGGGTTTCAGAGTAGCTTTTGCATACTGTCATGGATTGTGTATCTTGTATACGCGCATCTTATATATCTTGTATATGAGCGTCTTATATATCTTGTATATGCACATCGTCCTTTATCTTCTTGAACGTACTATTAATCATTCTTGTATGTACTATTAATCACACGCATAATACAATAAAGTGATTTAAATATATAATTTAATCATTCCTGTGTATTAATCACGCATAATACAATAAAGTGATTTATACACCCCAAGAGAGTTTATTGTTTTCTTACACACAATAATAAAGTCCCACTCAGTATAATACAAAACACAAGACATCAAAACTGTATACATCTAGACTGTCACCAGCATGCACATTGAGGCTATTACACCAATGCCTCCTCTATGTTGCGGGGAGTGTGAAGAACGATGACCCTCTTTGGACACTTTGTCGCCAACGGACCCTTCGCAGTCCTCGGTGTACTGTGCTTGTGATAAATAAAGACACGTTGAAAAAGAACAGGTTCCATCGAGTTTCTCTTTTTATTCAGGATATACACAATCATCATGTCACATACAGCATGTTGCAATATCCCACTATCGTTAAGTCGCTGCAATCTGTGGCATTGCGGCCGCCACGAGTGTTCGTTGTCAATAGCCGCTCGAGTCGGAACGTTCGAGCCTTTGGCGT
>NW_024387005.1:164552-183771 GCF_900408965.1 Simochromis diagramma
CGTTTGGGCCCATTGCTATGACACAAAGATTACATTTTACATTCGCCTCACACTCAACAAGGAGCCGGACTGCCAGCAGTGTGTGCTCTCACGCTCAAACGTTGGCCGACCTGGCCCCAAAAGCCTACCGACTTGCAGACAAACGTTGGCCGACCTGGGCCGAAAGTTTATTAGGCTGCGTGCTTATAACTTTCGGCGAACACCAGCTGGAATCACTCACAGGTCTGCCTTCCTTGTTTTTTTTTTAAGCAAGCAAGCAAGCAAGCGACAATGGCACATGCTGGATTTGCAGCGGCAGTTCTGATCATCGCCCTTTCAGCGGCATATGCAAGCGTAGCGATCCGGGGCCCCTTACAAGATGCCCTAGTCGATACTCTGCAAAAGCACCCAAGTTTGCGTAAGGTCACTATCGGTTCACCGGAGCTGCGCAGGGGTGTTCGACCGAAACATGTACCTGGCCGGAAAAAGCCTTCGCGTCGCAGAAGCTGTAGATGGACCATGAGAGCTCTGGTCGTTGGGGACTACGACGCCGACAACAGCTTTGTGCACATGACAACCGATGACTGCGGCCGGTACAACGAGTCCGACTGGGCTGAGACATTCCCCTGTGTGTTTGACAGAGAAACTCTGACTACCACATGCAACGGCCCGCTACCACGGGGCACGAGTCAGCAGCAATGGCAAGTCGGAGCCCTTATCATAGAACCCCAAAACATCAAGGTCCCCCGTAGCCCTGCGCCATCGCCGAGACCCATCGTGGCAACCCCCTTCACAGCAGAGCCGACGCTCGACAGTCTAGGCGGGCTGGGTTTAGCTAAAACAATACAGTGCACCGGGGTGTACTCTGGGTCTGTCAAACTAGAGTCGAGTTGGTACGGCGGTGACGTTCACGTCGGCGGCGAGTGTCCGGAGCTTTACTTTGGCATGGACTTTGTGTTCAACAACGCATTTACAGCTAACGGATCTCAGGAGACTCGCTTGTCATGGTACGCTTGGGTCCAGGGCGACAAATTGATAGTGGACATGCTGTACGTCGACGAAGTTGCCTTACCTACCCCGCCCTGACACACAAGCCGCAGACGTAATGCGCGGCACTCGCAAAAGCGTAAGCTACAGCGCAAACGATCTGACGTCCTCAGACATCACAATAGACAGGTAACGTCTACAGTACAGGTCTAACGAACACGGCCGATCGTCTGCCATGGAGCCTCGACTGTGTCCGGTTCTCACGCTGGCCACGGCGTGCAGCATCGCTAGCAATTTGGCCGAGACGGACAAGGAGCGGCTCGGTAACATAACAGGCTTTTACCTCACGTTCTGCTAATAGGGATTCTGATCACTTCTACGTTGCCGGGAATGTACTGGGGACCAAAGGACTGCTGAATGTAAACTACAGAGCCTCTGTAGTCAATCGCGACGATTCGGCGTGGGTTGAACTGCCTATGTACACACTATCACAATGCGCACAGAGGGTCTACGATGCTGAAGAGTGTCTAGAAAGTCCCGCGTCCGACGGACCTCAGATCGGTCCTCTGGTTTACGCGCAAAGCTACGACTTGGAGGGTCAACTACACGACATCCGTCCTGTGTTTATTGCATTTAAGGGCTGGTGGTAATTCACATGTGTGTAAACCTTATATCGATGCATAATCTGCAGTGTTAAATCAAAATCCCGCAGTAGCTACATCACTGTGTACCTACACCAACCATAAATGTGTTTTGTGTATCTTGAAATAAAAGGAATCGTAAGCAATCTGCCACGCTGTTGTTCTTTTTTCTTTGTGCTACCCACCACCTGTACGCGTTATACCAGCAACTAACTGGTTCGACTCGCATTGTTATGTTTACACTGCCTTTCGTGTTCACAAAGTCCATGAAATGTCGAATGAACAAAGTTCAGGAACACATAACACGTTACACACACAAGTGGATATACAACACCGTGTTTAATCACCAGATATATATATATATATATATACAAAATACACAACATTTGATTTAGCTCTACATGGTCAGTTTGCAATAACGCAGCTTCATCAATACACAATCCTTGATCTCATTGCAATTAATCCTATGTTGTTGGTTCGAGGTGTAGTGTTGCCCCGTAGTCAGAGGTCGCTGCACAAATGACACAGCGATAACGGCCGTTTAGTTCGACGAAACCGTAGCTGTTCTTAGCCAGTTGCCTCAGGGAACGCGATCTGGCCTCTCCTGTAACGCTCGTAGCCTAGGATGAGACGTAGGTTGGCCCACTTCCCTCGGAATCTATCCTCGATGTAAGGACAAAAACCGCTGTTGTTGTACACATGGTAGATGTGCTCGCCTAGCAGCGTGTCGTTTTCAACAAAGTCCTTTACTCGTATACCGCACGCGTCGCACTGGCGATCTTCCACGGTGCCCGATACGTGACGCATATTGGCGGGGTCCGCCTGGAACACGCAGTCCGTCCAGGATGCAGATTCACGCGTGGTTTAAATTTCCCGGTTCGCGTGTGACGGAACACGGGGCCGTCGGTGCCGGATGCATCGAGAGCTAAAGTTTTAGCCTTTTGGGTCATCATCTCGGCCAGGGGGCTGCAATTTAAGTAATGTCCGTTCCCAAAGGTATACTCGGTCGTTTCGGCCATCGAACATATTACGCAGTGCCTGCGACCGGCAACGGTGACATAGCCCTGGTTTGAGCACAGGAGATATTGCGGCAGTGCCACGAGACCCTTGTTGAATCGCACACTTCCGTGCAAGTCGATCAAGTGGTTCTCTCGACCTCTGAATTTAGCTTTAATGTATCGACACCGAGCGGACCCCTTCCATATGTGCTCTTCCAAATTCACTGCGCCACTCTTGTATCCTGCGAGAATCACATCACAGTCATTACATTTGTACGTGTCGTAGCTGTGGGGCACCGGTGTCATTACGGCACCGTCCGCCAGTATCTGTTCCTCCGACGGACTGTTGTACCACCGGTTACTATCCGTGTGCGTTACCACAACGGGTTCCCCTTGTATTATTTGAACGCGAGGCGCATGTGGAGCGTTGGCAGCGTACGCGCGCTCTCCGGCCCGTTTCTGGGCAATCTCCTGTGTGGACAACCCTCGTTCGTCCCAGCCGAGGCCAAACGTGTCTTTGTGGAATCCGCAGGCGAACAACGTTGGTTGTGACACAAGGGGTTCCGTTTGAGACTCCAGGCCTGGGATTTCCCTTTCCAGTTGATGTACAGTCGCGATTGCCATAGTCGCACCACTCTCGCCAAGCACTGCGTGTGACTCAGCCTAACTGCCGACCAGACCAAACAACTAGTACTTAGAGACCTCGTCGTGCTTACAACGCTGAGATACCGAAATCCGTTTAGCGTGTTGCTGCCAGTCTAGAAATGAGGACCTCCGATCGCTGGAGCCGTGATGTCGATGCCGGTGATGGCATTGGTATCCAGAAAAACAGCTAACACCACTTTGTTGTTTTTTTTTTACACACCGCTAGTGACGTCCGATATTGCATACATACACAGGCGGTGACTGAGACCCGAGTGTCCACACGCAAGAGCCTTTGACGCATTTGAATCAGAATAAACCAATTGAGCTTGTAGACACTAAAAAGATCAACACACAATGAAAATATATGAAGCGATGAGACTTTTTATTCACTGCACAACTGCACACTGTACAACTGGAAACATGTAGGGTGACAAGAGTAAAGCAACAATGGCACACAACACAGCCAACACATCGTGTGTCATGTTCCCGCATTTGAATCAAAATAAACCAATTGAGCTTGTAGACACTAAAAAAGATCAACACAACAATGAAAATATATGAAGCGATGAGACTTTTTATTCACTGCACAACTGCACACTGTACAACTGGAAACATGTAGGGTGACAAGAGTAAAGCAACAATGGCACACAACACAGCCAACACATCGTGTGTCATGTTCCCGAGTCCGCGACTCTGTGATTTTGTGTTTTGGAAAACAATATCGTGGGTTACACTCAACAACAAGATCGTGTAAAACCTTCACATCTCAAACGATAATACAGCCTTGAAGGCATAATAGAAGAAAACAGAAATGAACATACAGCCTTGATGGGCACAATGAAAGAAAATAAAAAATAACAATATCGTGGGTTACACTCAACAACAAGATCGTGTAAAACCTTCACATCTCAAACGATAATACAGCCTTGAAGGCATAATAGAAGAAAACAGAAATGAACATACAGCCTTGATGGGCACAATGAAAGAAAATAAAAATAATAATATCGTGGGTTACACTCAACAACAAGATTGCGTAAAAAAAAAAAGAAAACCTCCCAAATCGTGTGGGACGACACATTGGTTACAATCACATGGCCTCTTATCGTTTGCTGTTCACCGGCTCACACTGCAAGCTTACGAAGGCCTCTTGCGAGGGATTTCACGTCTGCGGAGCACGACGTCATAGCCCTATCCATGGTAATAGGCGCCCAGGCTACATATGTGCCCGTTAGAGCGGGGACGGCGCGGCGAAAGTCCATCAACAGCTTGAAGTCGGTATCGGTGATGTACTGTTTGAGAGCGTTGAGCACGCACCCTGCGAACGTGCGGTTGCTCTCAACAGGGAAAAACGGATGGTTTTGTAACTACCGAGCCAATCTACAGCAGTGTTGAGATCCTCTCGCTTTCCCCTTCCAGTATACAGGCCAACCCGTCCACGACGGCCTCTATGACAGCCGGCTCGTTCATTTCCGCGCCGCCTTTGTGCTCTGGGTGATGAGGATTGCGATCGTAGTGGTGATAGAATCCGTGGTTCGCCATTTTGGTGAGAACCGTTTTTTCGTCGACGTGGGCATGCTGGTCGCAAACCCGCTTCCGCCTCCATGAAGTACGCCATGATACCCGAGTAGGCGGCGGATTCTATGCCGCTCGTCTTACTGGAGTCGTGAATCAGTAGGTCTCTCACGTAGTATCTGTCGGCCAGTAGATCCGACCAGGGACTGTCTGCGACGCCGACGCTGGCTTGCTCCAAGGCTCTGGCCACTATAGTTCCGACCATGGTCACGAACATGGTGTGCGTTAGGAGCGCCACATGATGTTCTCGTATAGGCAGACAGGCTTTCACGGCGTCTTCGCATTCATCCGCGCCGTGGCGCTTCTCGAGTAACCTGCATATGAGGGTTACTAAATTGGCGGTTTGGTAACCGCGCTTGTTCGTGACGGGTTCGAACTTCATACGGTGCGCCTTGGAGATCTGCAACAGCTTGTTGTAGTGCTCCTTCATAAGCGCCTGGTCGTAGACATACGCAAGCCTTTCGGGGATGAGGGGAGCTGGAAGTTGTCCAGCTCTGCCTCGCGCGGCTCCTTTCGCCTGGCTCGCCGGCGTCGGTGAGGGCTTATCGACCGGTGCCGTGTCGGCCGCTGCACCTTTGGCTGTCCTGGGGTCGCGGAGTGGTTGTTTTTCTTGACGACATGGCGTGTCCAGAGACAATGTGTTCTAGCGGCGTGCAACGGGCATTGATGTTGAGAGTATAGCATGCGTTACATGTTAATAGTTAATATTGGCGATGATAACACAGTGTATTCGTCCACAGAGGAAGGCGACTTGGTAGATGGTGCCTGCTAATGTGAATTTGGCTGTTGTGCGCCTGGGCCGCGGGATGATGGTCGGTTTGGCGAAACCACGGGTTGTCCACAATACAATTTTGCCAGTGGTGTACAATGCAACAGAGACAGAGTGTGCGTCGCGTTACAGGTTGATAATTAAGGTGGTAATGCACATTAACCACGCCAGACCACAAGCTGTGAAAGAAGGCGACTTGCTAGATTCAATCGTTGTTACAGTAGACCTCGGCGACGTGCACCGGCACGGATAGTGGGAGGATGGGGACATTTCCACAGTACAGTTCTTTATTCTAAAGAGCCAACATTGGTTCTGCCGGCCGACCTTCGCCCAGCGTTGACACACATAGAACTGGTCCTGTGAGCACGCCTCACGCTCAGTTACACTGAGAGCAGTGCTATTTGTGATATTGTACATCACCGCTGGCGCAAGATGTGACCATGTGGAATATTTAGCCAGTTTTCCGCCGTTGTCAATGCGATAGATCCCTTGAAGCTCATCGTTGGTCGAGCATGTATACCAAGCCGTAGTCATGAAATGGTCTGCGTTGTCGGTAGGACACGCCAGCCGTACCCATGTAGCATTGTCTCTCGCCTCAGTCGGCTGTCCGTAATCGATGGTCGCGAGCTCCTCGTCGCCAGCGCTGGCAGGCCGGGGCGTAATAACCGCTGTCGGCGCGAGCTCCTCGTCGCCAGCGCTAGCAGGCCGGGGTGTAATAACCGCTGTCGGCGCGAGCTCCTCGTCGCCAGCGCTAGCAGGCCGGGGTGTAATAACCGCTGTCGGCGTGAGCTCCTCGTCGCCAGCGCTTGCAGGCCGGGACGTGACCGCTGTCAGCGCTAACTCCTCTTTTCCAGAAATAACAGACTCGAGGGTGTTAGCCGTTATGTTGGCCGAAGGTCTACGTGATTCCAAGGGCGAACCTCGACACAGCGTGAGGTCGAGAAACAGCACAACCGCCAGTGTGTTCAGCACAACGCTTGCCATGGTAACCCTCGCTGGTCGTGAGATTGTGATGCGTCCAACGGTACGCGAGGCTAATATATAGAGTGCTGGGTGGGTGTGAAGCAATAGTCGTGCACGCGCAGACGTGCGCGCGTTACAGCAGCGGGAATTCCGCGGTATCCCTGCGTCTCGTGATGGTAAGTTCGACCGAGGACCTCATTCTTGTGCAAATGAGAATCAACAACGGACATGTCAGAATTGACAATGCGACAGATAGAGAAGCCATAATGTTCAGACGTGCGAAGGACTGCTGGTAGTCGACTGTCAGCTGTTCGCAGTGAGACCGCATAGCTCGGTCCACTTTGTCCATATAATTGAGGCTTTGAGTTTTTGTGTCTTCGATAAGACCGTGCACATCCTGAGCTCGCTGCCACAGACTCGACGTTTCCACTGTTATGTCGTGGACGTAGGCGAGGGTCTGGTGTAGGTCTGCGTTCGAAAGGGAGTGCGCTCGGGTGAGCAATCTGGGCTTTGCGGTGCGACTGAAGCCGTGCTCGGAGGCTGACGTTTCCTGGGATGTAAGAAGACTGTACATCTCCGTGTGCGTATCGTAACACACCGGTCCGTTTGCAACGTGCTCCGCATTGTATCGGACACAGCAAATCTAGCGTACCGGCGACAGAGACCTCACACGAGGGGATCGTGGTCTCGTCAAGTTGCAACGGGTCGCACAATCCCCTCGAATCGCAGTAAGGCATTTTGTAGTTTTTGCTGCCGTCCGTTATCACGGAACTAGTCAACCAACACACTCTGTTGTTTTGCGAGGGTGTCAACGAACGACATGTACCACCTGGATAACGACAAAGGCTCCCAGGTTTCCCGGGTGTGTGACCAAAGTCAGTTTGGACGCAGACACCGATTTGCTCGCCACCGGAGTGTCTGTGTGAAACTTACGCTCAGGTTCGGCTCACAGCCGGTCATATCCGATCGCACTACGCCTTCGGCGCACAGTATCAGCCGCCGTTCGGCCGCTTGGACGATTGCGACCATGGTGGTCAGCTGCGTGGAAAGCGTGTACACTCCGATCTTCCACGTTTCCAACATGTGTGGCAGGCGAGTACTGTTGTTGCTGAAACGCGACGCCGTGTCGGTTTGCATTGCAGGTAGAACTTTGGCGATCTCGCTCAGGCCTCCTTGTATCGCGGCCCTGTAATATTCCAAGACATCTATGATTCTCGGTGAGTTGTACTGCTGCGAGCCTACGGCGTCGTGCGTTCGCGACTCGGCCGTGTGATCCGGCATCCTGTTCACGATGTGAGTATCCAGTATCGCGGCTAGGTCGTTGTAACTGGCGTCCAAGGACTCTACCGCGCGGTTGTATCCGAGGAGCGCGGTCCGGAGAAGCGCGTCGACCTGATTCCAGGTTCCACTCAAACACAACGAGTCGCATCCCGTGTGATATTCGACAAGTCCTTCGCATGCGATCTGTGCGCACGACGGGTGTGCGATTCGCGACTTTGAGAGATCCGGACCCAAATCGAAGTTGTACGTTACGTATATAGGCGGGTCGCTTCTTCGTATCTTCCACTGAGCGGGAGTCAATACGACCCTGTGCGCCTCCTCATCCGTAGTTGTGTGAGCATCGGTCGTGGCGTTGGGTGCGATTCCGTCGGTGCCGCTGCAGCAAACGCGCACCAGCGCGCAGCAGCATAGTAAGGCGATTGCATCGTTCGCCGTCATTGTAACTTTCTATATCGGTGTTCTCTGGATCGAGGGCCCGAGTACACGCAATATAGCATCACGATGCACACCACGTTGATTAATAAAGCCAGTACAGTAGCAACCAAAGAGAGCGCTGCGACGCGACTCTTGGCGGCAGCCACACGAGGCACGTTGCTTCGTAAGCACGCCTCAGCCTCGTACGAAACTTTACCAAAGGCCACCACCGTGGCGTTCGCCTCAGCGGCGAGCCGTTCCGTTGCAGAAACGCAGTCCTTCGCCCACATCGCATAACCCCCACGAGATCCGGCATCGTCGCCACACGTCTCATTGTGACACAACCGTTCCGTAATGACGCGTGCAATGCGTGTGTTGATCGATTGTATCTTTCCGATCTCGGATGCGACCCGATCGAGCAACGGTCTGCGTTCGCGTCGGTAGTAGTATCCGCACGCTTGTCTGTTGACCCTGGTGTCGTGAGAACCAAAGGCGAACGGCTTCAGGTCGCAGGACAAAGTAACCGTGAGCGCTCCGTGGTTCGCGACGACGATCATTTTTAGCACCACTCCCGCTTCCACCTCAAACCCCCGAACGTCTACGGGGTACCCGGTTCCACCTTGAGGCCAACCGTTCTCAACCACATTAGCCACCGCGAGGCATGAGCTGGAGCGCTGCAGACATTGAAGGGCGAGGGAAATCGCGTGCATTTCCGCGACCGCACCAGCCTCTCGCTTCGACTCGACAGACCTGCGCTGCTGTTCAACGTCGGCCGCGTGAGACAACCAGATCGTGTCTTCGAGCGACAAAACGGGCTCGCTCATCGATCGGCGTATAAGCCGTATGTTTTCAAGTAGCGTCTCTTTCTCTCCGTTTCAGTCCGCGCGGGCAATGTCACCGCGAGCCTAGTGTGCCGACGGTCGCCGGGTACGCTTTGAACGCACCCGACGCCCAGTAGATTGCGCTCCGCGTGTTTGACGGCGACGCCAAAGGGCAACGTTCGAAGCGCTGCCCCCGGTGCTGTCGGTGGTGGAACGTGGTAACATATGACATCCCCGTCTGTGTCCACAAAACACGACAACTCCGCTCCGATTCACAAGGACCGTCTTTGCCCCGTACGGTATGTAGCTCATTTCTCGTGCGGCTCTGGCCATTGCGAGTTTGCTGATAGGCAAAGTGGAGCCTACGTTCATATCGGAAGACAGCCCGAATTCCAACTCGGGCACACCGGGCATCGACACGAAGCTTTTCACTCGAGGAGTTTCGTCCGATAACGCGTCTAAAAAACATTCCTGCCTCTAGCTTGTACACGCCGTTGACTTCTACGGACGAAAAACCCCCGTCGCCAAACGCGAGGTTCCTCGTGTAGCGGTAGTGTAACGTCCTGAAACGGGTGGCGGCTACCTCGACCGCGTCGGCCAGCGCGGTGAACAGCGGCACGCTACTAGCCCTAGCGAACGTATAGTCGAGGTAGCCCAAGCCATACCGAGAGACACCCCATCTGGCCATGTCTAGTGCGAGCACAGAGAGTTCTTGTTCGCTGTACATCAATGCGTTCGCCGAGCGTGCGTTGTATCTGTTTGTCGGATTCGGCGGTCCTACGCAATCGGGTCCCAGTTCGTACGCAGAAGACGGCAGAGATACTATTATGCCGCCTCGATTGTTCGAGCGTCTGCTCAGCTCGTCGAAGACATAGAGGCCCGACAGTTGCAGTCGCCTAACGTCCGACACGTCGACGACGAGCTCGTGCTCGTCGGAATACCCTTCGGCTCGCCATATCTGGGGATTGAGCGTATCGCAGCGCTTTTCGAATGGGACGCGCACGTTGGTTAGAATCTAAAAAACGCAGCCGGTCGGGACACCACAACGTCCCAAGCGTACGTAAACGTGTTTTCCGCGGAGGTCTGCCTGGGCGGTCAGTCCTGCGATCAGTTCGGCTGAATACCCCCCTGGTGAGCATTAGCTTCTGCCAATGCCTAGAGGGTCATCCCGGGTTTCACGTCAAAACCTAGATCCGTAACGTGTTGCCGAAGGCACCAGTCGAGAGCGCGCCTTCCTCCCAAGTTCGCGTTCGATCACGACAAATCTGGAACGCGCTCCTCAAGAGCGCCAAGCCAGTCTAGCGGCACCGGACAGTTTCTTCCTTGGGGTCGGGGTTCGTCAGAGCGTTACTGCCGTGTGAAATCGGAGGTTTCACGCCGATTGCAGTCCTCCACCCTGGGCGACGATGATCGCAAATAGCGTGCTTAACCGCGCAAGGAACACATAGGGCTCGCGTTCGCCAGGGCCACCCTAGCGCGACCTCACGGTATAACGGGTGTCACTTAATTCCCCCTCGCAACGTTGTCTTGGTCCGTGGGCAGCACGGCCGCGTCCCCGATTGTGAGAATGTTAAATTCTAGCAGGGTGACATCGCATCGCATCACGTCCAAGGGAGCGGAGGGTGCTTCTGCGGTCGGTCCTTGCCAAGATGAAAAAACCGCAGGTGTCACGACGCAGAAGATCTCGGTGTTTGGTTTGACGGATCCGTGTAGGACTCTGCTTCGTCCTAGCGTAGATTCTGCAGGATTGTAAAAAACCTCTAGCTTCCAATCGTTGTTGGTGCCGGGCAGGCCTGAGATCACGCGCGAGAACGGCACACAGCTGGGCGAACAAGGCCCGTCGCGGTCCGTGTAGTCCGCCGTGTTCGCGCAATGGCAATCGGCGTGTCGTTTGTGTTTCCAAACATATTTCAAATGTATTCCTCGTGTGATTACACTTTCTGTAACGTTGCCGTCAGGGCCAACCCGGTCGTACCACAACTCCACTTCCAAGTGTCTAAATACGAGGAGAGACGGAGGCTTGACGGTCAACGAAATGTCAAACACATAGACAAAGAAGCCCCGCGCGTAGTCCTTATTCCACTCGGCACCCTTGGCGATATCACATCTGCGATCCAGCGGTTTACGGTCGAGTCGGTCGCGGACACCAATAGAGGGGCTGTCGTTTTCATAGGCGAGACACGTTGCACTCTGTACCACATGACGTCTGCGGATCTGAAAATGCGCTCACCGCCCAGCGGTATGGTTGCGCGGGCCTGTACGATTAGCGTGTCGCCGAAAACGTCTACCGTTAAAGGGTCTTCGTGTGTCAATTCAATTCCAACACTGGTAGGATCCAGTCCGGGTGATAAACGGTTTCAATATGTCTTTGTGCATTCTAGCTGCCGCGTCGAGCAAAGACAATGTGTTTAGGGCATAGTACAGATGTTCGGCGACCCTCGACCCATTGGCAAACAAACGGTCCGCGACGATCTTGCCGCACTCGTCGGATATCGTAGACGGTGAAAAGTACTTGCATAGTATCATAAACTCTTCCTCGGTCAGACCCGCCATCCAGAGTTCAGTCAGCTCGTTCAAGGTGTCGACTAATGCCGTCGACGCGGGGGGTTCGACTAACGTGCGCATAGGTGTGTAATCGTCCGGGTGGCCGCATATTGTATCGTGCCAAAGGGAACCGGGAAGGATGACTTGCTGGTTCGAAGGACACGTTTTGTGCAGGGCACATGTTTGGATGAGGGTATCTTGGTGGTCGGCCGCCCTAACGTGATAACCATTAGGGCACGCGTCCCCACATCCGGCAAACAGATGGGCCGCCCCAGCGGACACCGATATCTGCAGATCGGCCTCCCGGTGTCGTCGCAGCGGAGTATGACATGCGTCGGGTTTGGACAGCCGACGGCGTTATGCGTACAGGTGCTCAAATTAGACGCAGCGGGTACATACGCAGCTCTCTCGTGGGCCGTCGACAGTACGGCCAACATGGACAAGCGGACGACGAACACGAGCGAGAACAGAGCCATCGCCGTGCACTTTCACGCACGCACCACGACAAATCGTTCGGTTAACGTAAACGGATTAGTAAAAAAAAAGAACATGTCTACTCCACAATGCCTAACGTCTCCCGTCGTCGGACACTGTTGAGTCTGTTCGATGGCACCGGCAGTATATGTAAACCGTTCGTGGATAACGGGTGGCTGGTGCGGAGGCTAGACGTCGACGGTCGACACGGCGCTGATATCGTTGTGGATATCTTGGACTGGGATCCGTCTAAGGACTGGTCCGGACCGCCTCCCGATGTGATATTCGCAGGTCCGCCGTGCGAGCAATACAGCATGGCCAGAAGTACGGCTAAGACGCCGCGGAATCTGACGTTGGCCGATTCGCTGGTGGCTAAAACCACGGAGATAATCGACTATTTCCACAAAAGAAACCGCTCGCTACAGTACTTTGTGGAGAACCCTGACTCGAGCATGGTGTGGAAACGATGGGTCTCTCACAGGCTGTATCATGACGTGGGCAAACACCCAAAGAGCGTGACCGCTGCAATGCTCCGCAAGAACAGGAAAGTCAGTCAGTGGAAGCTGACAGCTAATGTTGCGAAGGTGTCTCGTGGAGACAAACACGTGATGCGGCTTGATTATTGTCAGTACAAGGCCAAGTACAGGAAGCGAACGAGACTGATGACCAACAACCCCTTCGCGGGCTTGATGTGCAACGGGAGGTGTGCTAGCATGGTGGGAGGAAGACATGTAGAAGTGGCCCAGAGAGGCCCGAGGGCTCACACTAAAGCGTCGCCTCGTGCACCGGGAAAACAGTACCATACTCGCGATCAGCTCCACGCTTATCCTGCGGATTTGGTCGAGGTTATTTTCCGACACGTCGACTCTTCGCCCTCACGCACTAGGGACGGCGTACACAAGGCGAAAGCGGAGCCAAAGTGGGATACTGTGAATGGACGATAGATGCAATAGATGCAACCCTTTGTCTCTCGTACGTCTGTGTATCGTTGTTTTTTTTTATTTCATGTTGAGCTGTGTATTGTGCATGTAAAAAAAACAAAAAAAAACAAATAAAGAACCTTTGAGGCATGGTGAGTTGTAAGTGAAAGTTGTCTTTATTTTTATTCATTTTTGTTGAAAGACACCACAATTACACAGCGTGATTTATTGCAACACTACACACGATTAGATTTATTGTAACACTACACACAGCTCTTCTGTGTAATCGTTAGGTTGGCCAACCCGCAGGTTTAGAACCGCCGACCTGCGGGTTTGGAGCCGCCGACCTACGGGTTTGGAGCCGCCGACCTGCGGGTTTGGAGCCGCCGACCTACGGGTTTGGAGCCGCCGACCTGCGGGTTTGGAGCCGCCGACCTACGGGTTTGGAGCCGCCGACCTGCGGGTTTGGAGCCGCCGACCTGCGGGTTTGGAGCCGCCGACCTACAGCACAAACCTAGCCGCCACAGGCTGTAGATTTCTCCCCAGCTGCGGTATAGATAAACCCTTCCCAACCGAGGCGAAAACACTTCAGGGTCAATTGTGCTCTGTATTCACAGGCTACCTAGGGGATAAGCGCACAAGGTTTTGATTAGGACCACTCAAACACAGATGGCACGCTTACACTTTACCGTAGCGCTTCTTGCGCTTGCCATCGCCGGAGCATGTGGCGGGATCGTCGACCGAGGATCCCTGCACGCCGCCATGCTCAAAGGTCTGAACTCACACCCTACCATGCGACAGGTGACAGTGTACGATCCACACAAGTCGATCGTTAGGTGGCGTTTGGGGCATAGTCCTCCGAGATGCGACTGGAGGATGACAGCCCATATCGTAGGTGATTACGCCGTGGACGGGACTCAGATCTCCATGAAATCGGACAACTGCTCGGAGTACACCGCTCAGCATTGGTCGGGTACATTTCCCTGCGTATTCAACAGAGGAGATTTAACTACCACGTGCAAAGGCCCTCTCCCCGTAGGAGCGGAGAACGGAACTTGGCTCTTTGGCTACACGATTGTCGATCCCGAAAACACCGTGCTCCACAGAAACCCCCACAGTTCAGCAGAAACGTCACGGCGACAACCTTTCGCAGCAGAGCCAACTCTACTAAGCCTGGCGGGCTTAGGGTTAGCGAAAGCCGTACAGATGTCCGGGGAGTACTCCGGGTCTGGCGTGCATTGCATCGTCTTGGTACGACGACGTGTTGTACGTTACCACTAAATTCTAACAGATGTAATGTTTTCGTTGGATTCGAAGATAGACGTCTCAGAAGCGGAAAAGCACAGGGACGTCAACGTATCCTGGTGCGCTAAACTTGGACTGCGGGCAATAGACTGATTGTGGACATGCACGCGTCCTGGTACACCGTAAGCCTACAAGACCCGTCGGAGACCGACGACTACGACTACATCGCCGAGGCCGACGTGCCTTCAAAACGCACGGATAGGAGAACGTTCCTGGGCTTTTGCTACGATAACATCCACATTAGGTCTAGATTTGCACACTTTAATCCTGGTTGCCAAAGTGGAAGAGCAAATTAATCGAACGAAGACCAACTTGGTTGCAATTGCCAATGACATAGCAGAAGTCAGCAGGGAACTTCGCGACATCATCGCGGCAACGGAAAACAGCTTGGTTGCAATTGCCAATGACACAGCAGAGGTCAGCAAGGGCCTTCGCGATATCATCGCGCGCTACAACGCTAGCCGCGACGACACAGAGACTGCCGCAGTGTCCCACGTCGATGTAATCGACAGACCGCCGCCGCCGCCTGACGCCCCGGTGAAACACACGGCGCGCACCATTGTGAGTTACAGTAGAAACGACATAGAGTCTTCCGACGTTACCGTGGCTGGCGAGGTACACAGGTTACGTTACGCGGCGTTGTTGAAGTCTGCAGAGCACGAACCCAGACTGTGTCCCGTGATCACCCTAACAAGTGCCTGCGCTATCATGAATGTCATTGTGACAGACGAAACCCAGCTGCGGAAACTCGGCGGCAATCTCACTGCGTTCTATCTCCGTGATTTGAAATAGATGTGGGCGTAAAGGACAGAAGTACATTTGCACCACAGGCAACGTGCGTGGGACAAAGGGACTGCTTATCGACGTAAATACAGAAGTCCCATGTTGAACTCCGACGATCCGCGTGGATGGAGTTACCCATCGGACCTCTGGCGCGTTGTGCCGAGAGGGTCTACCATTTCACTGAATGCGAAACGCCCAGCCGCCGGCGCGATTCACCGGACCGCACAGAACATCATGCGTGGCAAGATGCACAAGTTCTAACGGCCGTTCGTTCATGTAATGGTCGGTTTATGGTGTATCGTGAGGGGCCTGATCTAGATTTGTGGGTCCGCGGTGTTCTGTGCACTCCGTCTGAATGCTGTAGTACTCTTGATATTGTGTTTTTCCACATGTGAACCAAATAAAAAGAAACCTGTACTCATTGAGCGTGGTCTTCTCTTTATTGTGAAGCAGCGACAACAAGCGAATGCTGGTTGATCAACTGCATTTTTATTCATTCACGACAACACAAAGCGTGTGTTATAATATCAGGACCCCGGTTATGTCTACAATGTCGCTAAACGTAACCTTGCGAAGACTTAAACACAGGGAGCTGTGTAGCTGTTAGTTTACGGTGTATGCTTTTCTGTCTCTGTCCAGGTGAGATTCTGGTGGTTGGTTCGAATCTTCCCACCGTAGCCGCTCCGGGTGACACTGTGGTGCTGCCGTGTCACCTGGAGCCCACGTTCGACGTCCGGGGTTTGACGGTGGAGTGGTCCAGACTCGCCTCAAACCTGACCCGTCCGACCGGCTCAGCCGAGTGGAGTACGTTCACCTATACAGAGACAAGAACGAGGTTCCCGACATGAAGATCGCGTCGTACCGCAAGAGGACGCAGTTGTTCGCGGACGCCATGAAACACGGGAACATTTCCCTCAAGATCACGAATGTGTCCGAGGGAGACGCAGGCAGATACCGCTGTTTTGTACCAAAGCTACAGAGTCGGGTGAAATTTGCGATCGTCGAACTTGTAGTCGGTGAGAGCAAATGTTTTTTGTTGTTGTTGTTGTTGTTGTTGGTGGTGGGTGAAGGTGTTGTGTGTGGTGCCAAGCTCACTCACACAGGCTACAGTGTGATGACGAGCGTTGACTCTTTGGTTTTTTTTTGGCGTTTAGATTTGACGTTTGTCAGAAACTCGACAACAGAGGCACCGCTGACGTTTGTCAGAAACTCGACAACAGAGGCACCGCTGCAAACTCTAACAACTGCAGATCATCGAGACACTACTCCAACAAACGGTGAGAACACTCAGAAAAGAACAACACTCAGACCTTTCTGTGTACAATTCACAGTTGGTCGCTTTGTGTGTGTGTATGTGTTTGCGGTGACCTTGTTGCTTTTTCTACATCAGCAGATCGAGCCAGGATTACGCGATCGTAGCTATCGTCGTCGGCCTACTACTTCTGCCTGTTGTCGGCTTTGTTGTATATTGTCATCGTCCCATTTGCTCATGTTACACCGACGTTAGACGCATTGGGGCTTTAATGCCACATCTTCCTCGTACTGCTTGAGTATGCGGTTACGACGATAGCATCGGCCCTGTCACTTACCGTGTTACTTATTTGTTTTATGATCTGTGCTGAGAGCATTTTCTAATGTCAATGATGTACTTTGTTTTATGATCTGTGCTGAGAGCATATTTTCTAATGTCAATGATGTACTTTGTGATCAACGTATGCGTGTACCTTTGTTGTGTTTCCTGAATTGAATAAACTGTATATTTTGTAGTAACATCACGGTGGTGTCTCTCTTACTTATTATTGCTTTCAGACACGTACTCAATAACAGCAAACACGAGTATTTCCACAGTGGATTCTTTATTTGTTGTACATAACAAACAAACACCAAACGCATTATTACTGTTAAGTGACAAAACATTTGTGTTTGGTTTGTGTAGCAAACACGAGAGCGCTGAGTTTAGAGGTAGAGTGCACTCTGTTATGTTTGGGGCACGGGTACGTCGTCGACTTCTCCGTGGCTTGCACGCAGAACAACCCCGTTCCAGTTTGCCTAACAGTCACAGGCACCCCCCACAAATCCATAAGTCGTTTAGCCTCATTCTCCACCCGTTCGCCGTCGGGGCTGTCTTCGGCGTCGAATTGGATTGCAGGCAACCCCTGGCGTTCTTTCAGTAAGTCCGCGAATCGGTCACCCAGAAACGTGACGTCGTCGGCGATGGGATTGGAGGAAAGTCCCACAGAAAGAGAAAATGATGGTCGAACCGGACCCGGGGAGATTGATCTGATCGTTGAACGTTTCTACGTATTCGAATCCGGTGCCCTGTTTGTAACAGTTGGGCAATCGCACTGATTTTCTGAAGGCATACGGAGCCTTGTCGATGGCCGAACGCCTTGTCGTTTTGCGAGGCGCGTCTGCGCTCAGTCGCAAACAGCGAACGTCGTTCTTTGAGGCGCTCTGCGATATCGCCTTGCTCAGATCGCACAGGCTGCAGGCCCGTGTCTCCTCAGGGTACGAAAGCAACAGGTAGCGCAGAGAAACCTTCTCCATTTCTTGCAATAACGGCCTGTACGCCTCTATGCCACGGACACTGCACAGTTCCACGGGCAGATACACACAGCATCCTAAGGCTCAACTTAGATTGCACGGAAGACGATCTGATGTACACGGCCACTTTACCGATTGCTCTCGTGAGCTCCTCAGGCTTACGCCATCAGGGCTATTGGGCCGTTGGGCCCTTTGCGCCGTTGGCGTTGCGTTCACCATGGACAGTAACGACTCGGCTACCACCAACAACAAACTACTCGCCATCGCTCGGCTAACCTTGCGTCTCGTCGCGCAGTTGGCCTTCACCGTGTACCGCGCGTGACACGACGCGCAGCACTTCATGTCCACATCGAGATTCAACCGAGTCACTGGTCTTCCGGGCAGAAAGACCTCATTGTAACAAGGCCGAGTCGTCAGCTCGCTGAGGTGTCCTCTGGATGTTACGACGTAAGAATGCGTAGTCTTCCCGGTAGCAGGATCGACATCGTCCTCCATAAGCAGCACTGGGTTCACAGAGCCCCATTCTCTACGCGACGGCAGCGATCCAATCTGAGCCTGCGGTTCTCGCGTCACGCAGTACTGGATCAGATCGTTGAACGTGACACCTTGTCCCACGTGCACGGCGAACCTGTAAGGGAACGCCGCGGGTCTGTCCGTCAAAGTCCCCGGGTGGTTATTGAACCAGTGTATCGCGCCGTTGTGTTCCACCCGCTGCTGTGAAGGCGCGGTGTGAGAGGGCGCGTGCGTCGTTAGAAACGGTGAACCGGGGGTCGTGGGGCGTTGGTGTACCCCATCGGTCGGTTTGACTTCCCGTTCCGCCACCGAATCTCTGTTCACAAAGGTGCGGTCGGACGTAAGCGACTCGGACTTGGGATCGGACTGCAGTTCGAACTTTAGCTCCGGTGTAACCTGAGCCGGTTCAGCTGGTTCGTCTTCGCCACAGGTCACGTCTGGCGAGTTGTCCTTCACGTAAGGGTAATTCCAACGTTTGAAGGCTAGGTGGTCCAGGCCCGTGACCGAAAGTCCGTGTAAGGACTCGTGTTCACCAACACTCTTGTCCAACAGCCCTCCGTGGTCGATTACATCTTGCAGCGAAGGGGGGGCTGTGGTGTCCTTCTCCACATAGTACATGCTCATCATCCGGTTGAAAAGTGGGTAATGGTGCATGATATCGTACTTCCTGGTCAGCATTTCTCGTGTCGCGCAAACAAACAGCGAATGCATGCGTTCGCCCAGGTCAAGTTCCTCGGTGTCAGCGCGTTTAACGTAATGCTCCAGGAACGCAGCACATTTTATTCCCTTCGACATACACATTCGTACCAGCTCGCTGTCAGCGGCAGCAAGCGAGACATCGGCGAGAGGTTCTTGGAGCTCTATGTCATGGCCTGCCACACACCGACGATCCTTCAACCCGGACACCGTCACGTCTCGCACGATACGTAGTTGACAGAACGTGGTACGTTCCATGTCCGACCTCACCGCGTGGACGCGGGCGATGTCGTCTTTGCGTAAGGCTAAGGCCGAACGAGACGAATTCCACAGGTGCCACACATCCGCCTCCGCTCCTCTTGTCAAGAAG